>NW_020525773.1:0-34438 GCF_003368295.1 Carassius auratus
CCCCTCTACTGATTGACACTGGTTTCATGTTCTGTCTCCCACTGCTGTAGAAAGTTATTACAAAAAGGTTTATTTTGGACATGCAATTCCTTTTTTACCAGTAGGGGTAAAAAGAACGGTTGTGAAAAACTGTCAACGTCTCCCCTTCTATTGATTGACAGTGGGTTTATGTCTCTTGTCCTCCCTGCTGTAGAAAGTTACCTTACAAAAAGCATGAAATTTTGGACATGCAGTTCCCTAATCAGCCCACTTGGGGTAAAATGAAAGGTTGTGAAAAATGTCCACTCTCTCCCTCTATTGATTGACACTGGTTTCAATGTCTCTGTCTCCCTGCTGTAGAAAGTTATTACAAAAAGAAGGTTAATTTTGGACATGCAATTCCCTTTTTTTACCGTAAGGGGGTAAAAAAAAAAGTTTTGTGAAAAATGTCCACTGTCCCTCTATGGATAGACAGTGGTTTCATGTCTCTGTCTCCCTGCTGTAGAAAGTTATTAAAAAAGAAGGTTCATTTTGGACATGCAATTCCCTTTTTTACCAGTAGGGGTAAAAAGAAAGGTTGTGAAAATGTCCACTGTCTCCCACTATTGATTGACACTGGTTTCATGTATCTGTCTCTTTGCTGTAGAAAGTTATTACAAAACGAAGGTTAATTTTGGACATGCAATTACCTTTTTTACCAGTAGGGGTAAAATGAAAGGTTTGTGAAAAATGACAACTGTCGCCCTCTATTCATTGACACTGGTTTCATGTCTCTGTGTCCCCTGCTGTAGAAAGTTATTACAAAAAGGTGGTTAAATTTGGACATGCAATTCCTTTATCAGCCACTTGGGGTAAAATTAAAGGATGTGAAAAAATGTCCACTGTCCGCCACTATTGATTTACACTCGTTTCATGTCTCTGTCTCCCTGCTGTAGAAAGTTATTAGAAAAATAAGGATAATTTTGGACATGCAATTCCCTAATAAGCCACTTGGGGTAAAACGAAAGGTTGTGAAAAATGTCGACTCTCCCCCTCTATTGATTGACACTGGTTTCGTGTCTATGTCTCCCTGCTGTAGAAAGTTATTACAAAAAGAATGTCAATTTTGGACATGCAATTCCCTTTTCTACCAGTAGGGGTAAAAAAGAAAGGTTGTGAAAAATGTCCACTGTCCACTTCTATTGATTGACAGTGGTTTCATGTCTCTGTCTCCCTGCTGTAGAAAGTTATTACAAAAAGAAGGTTCATTTTGGACATGCAATTCCCTTTTTTTACCAGTAGGGGTAAAAAGAAAGGTTGTGAAAAATGTCCACTGTCTCCCACTATTGATTGACACTGGTTTTCATGTATCTGTCTCTTTGCTGTAGAAAGTTATTACAAAACGAAGGTTAATTTTGGACATGCAATTACCTTTTTTACCAGTAGGGTTAAAATGAAAGGTTGTGAAAAATGACAACTGTCGCCCTCTATTCATTGACACTGGTTTCATGTCTCTGTGTCCCTGCTGTAGAAAGTTATTACAAAAAGGTGGTTAAATTTGGACATGCAATTCCTTTATCAGCCACTTGGGGTAAAATTAAAGGATGTGAAAAATGTCCACTGTCCGCCACTATTGATTTACACTCGTTTCATGTCTCTGTCTCCCTGCTGTAGAAAGTTATTACAAAAATAAGGATAATTTTGGACATGCAATTCCCTAATAAGCCACTTGGGGTAAAACGAAAGGTTGTGAAAAATGTCCACTCTCCCCCTCTATTGATTGACACTGGTTTCGTGTCTATGTCTCCCTGCTGTAGAAAGTTATTACAAAAAGAATGTCAATTTTGGACATGCAATTCCCTTTTCTACCAGTAGGGGTAAAAAGAAAGGTTATGAAAAATGTCCACTGTCCACTTCTATTGATTGACAGTGGTTTCATGTCTCTGTCTCCCTGCTGTAGAAAGTTATTACAAAAAGAAGGTTAATTTTGGACATGCAATTCCCTTTTCTACCAGTAGGGGTAAAATTCAGAATTGTGAAAAATGTCCACTCTCTCCCTCTACTGATTGACAGTGGTTTCATGTGTCTGTCTCACTGCTGTAGAAAGTTATTACAAAAAGAATGATAATTTTGGACATGCAGTTCCCTAATCAGCCACTTGGGGTAAAATGAAAGGTTGTGAAAAATGTCCACTCTCTCCCTCTACTGATTGACACTGGTTTCATGTCTCTGTCTCCCTGCTGTAGAAAGTTATTACAAAAATAAGGATAATTTTGGACATGCAATTCCCTAATAAGCCACTTGGGGTAAAACGAAAGGTTGTGAAAAATGTCCACCCTCCCCCTCTATTGATTGACACTGGTTTCGTGTCTATGTCTCCCTGCTGTAGAAAGTTATTACAAAAAGAATGTCAATTTTGGACATGCAATTCCCTTTTCTACCAGTAGGGGTAAAAAGAAAGGTTGTGAAAAATGTCCACTGTCCCCTTCTATTGATTGACAGTGGTTTCATGTCTCTGTCTCCCTGCTGTAGAAAGTTATTACAAAAAGAATGTACATTTTGGACATGCAATTCCCTTTTCTACCAGTAGGGGTAAAAAGAAAGGTTGTGAAAAATGTCCACTCTCCCCCTCTATTGATTGACAGTGGTTTCATGTATCTGTCTCTTTGCTGTAGAAAGTTATTACAAAACGAAGGTTAATTTTGGACATGCAATTACCTTTTTTACCAGTAGGGGTAAAATGAAAGGTTGTGAAAAATGTCCACTCTCTCCCGCTATTGATTGACAGTGGTTTCATGTCTCTGTCTCCCTGCTGTAGAAAGCTATTACAAAAATAAGGATAATTTTGGACATGCAATTCCCTAATAAACCACTTGGGGTAAAACAAAAGGTTGTGAAAAATGTCCACCCTCCCCCTCTATTGATTGACACTGGTTTCGTGTCTATGTCTCCCTGCTGTAGAAAGTTATTACAAAAAGAATGTCAATTTTGGACATGCAATTCCCTATTCTACCAGTAGGGGTAAAAAGAAAGGTTGTGAAAAATGTCCACTGTCCCCTTCTATTGATTGACAGTGGTTTCATGTCTCTGTCTCCCTGCTGTAAAAAGTTATTACAAAACGAAGGTTAATTTTGGACATGCAATTACCTTTTTTTACCAGTAGGGGTAAAATGAAAGGTTGTGAAAAATGACAACTTTTGCCCTCTATTCATTGACACTGGTTTCATGTCTCTGTGTCCCTGCTGTAGAAAGTTATTACAAAAAGGTGGTTAAATTTGGACATGCAATTCCTTTATCAGCCACTTGGGTTAAAATTAAAGGATGTGAAAAATGTCCACTGTCCGCCACTATTGATTGACACTCGTTTCATGTCTCTGTCTCCCTGCTGTAGAAAGTTATTTCAAAAATAAGGATAATTTTGGACATGCAATTCCCTAATAAGCCACTTGGGGTAAAACGAAAGGTTGTGAAAAATGTCCACTCTCCCCCTCTACTGATTGACACTGGTTTTCTGGTCTATGTCTCCCTGCTGTAGAAAGTTATTACAAAAAGAATGTCAATTTTGGACATGCAATTCCCTTTTCTACCAGTAGGGGTTAAATGAAAGGTTGTGAAAAATGACAACTGTCGCCCTCTATTCATTGACACTGGTTTCATGTCTCTGTGTCCCTGCTGTAGAAAGTTATTACAAAAAGAATGTCAATTTTGGACATGCAATTCCATTTTCTACCAGTAGTGTTAAAAAGAAAGGTTGTTAAAAATGTCCACTGTCCCCCACTATTGATTGACACTGGTTTCATGTCTATATGCCCTTTATCAAAAAGCTATTACAAAAACACCTACTGAGCTATAGCAAAAAACGAAGAAAGTTTGCACTTTCCCCACGGTCCCTAACTGAAGGCTCTGCTGAGAGCGTACTCTCCCGGCTTTTTGCACATTGCCACGGCTTGCACGGGGCCGTGCTTATTATATCGAGGGAAAATATAGAAAAAGAAGGATGTGAAACATGATCAGCTTTGCCCTTTTGGCGGTCACACTGCTTAGATTTTTTTAGGGCAATTCGTTTTGGAGTTATTGGAGTTTACCGCTGAATGTGTCACGAATATCGAAAACAAAACCAACTTGACCCCGCTTGTTCAGCGGGCAACACGCCCAGCTAAATAGATCAATTAAACTATAAATGTATAAGTAAAAAAGAAAAGATGGTTATAAATTTATTCTTCGAAGCTTAGATTCTTAGAAGGTTTTAAAATTTTTTTTTTTTTTGTTGTTGTTAAATTACATTAAGACAAAATACATAAATTTAAAATTGTGGAGACATGAGAGGCAGTCGGGATTGGACCGACAGGCTTTATAATCTATGCCAGAATCGAGCCTTTTCACACTCTTATTTTTATCCATTATTTATTTTGTGTACAATCTTTGTAGCAGGTTCAAGACGGAGACAACATGAATTACCACAATGGTACCATTGTGTTTAGCAGAGCAAGTCAAATTGGGATGTTATTTGTTACGCCTCTCTGACCCTAGCTCAGACATTACTGGTGATTGCAGACGACATCGATGACAGCTGGGCCTTAGCACACGTTTCTTTCATGCAGCCTTAAATCTATGGACATTTGTGACAAAAAATATGACAGACTACGACGAGGAACAGAAGAATGAACTAGAAGCAATAGAGTCCATTTACCCAGACTCATTTACAGGTAAGATTGACCGAAAACTGTATGTTTTACGCCTATAACTTCGCCCCGCTGCCTGTTAGCCGAGAGGCTTTTCATGTAACAAAGTAAGTTAAGCGTAAGAGCGAATCAGTCATCTTTTTGATTAAATTCTTTATAGCAGCAGATTAAGCTGTCACAGGTTAAGAAACAAAACAAAACAAGATGTGGAGCAGAAGTCGTGACAGATTTATGTTTACGTACTGCTTCAGTCAGTGGTCACCCACACATACTTGTTTACGTCCAGGCTTTGAGAATAAGACATGAGCAACGGTGAGCTCTGTATATTTAATTAGTTTGTTTCTTTCCTTAAAATATCTCCATTTATGCAGTGTTTTCCGAGAAGCCCACAAGCTTCACCATCACAGTTACTTCTGACGCGGGAGAAAATGAAGAGAGTAAGTTCATGTGCTTTCCTATGAATATGTTACAGTGTGTGTTCTACTATCATTATCCCTGTTAAGTGTCATATTTGATATATAACGCTTTTATGGCTCATGCAGTATGATATAGGAGAAGGACGAAAATGCAATGCAGTACAATGTCGATTGAGAGATATATACATAACTGAGAGGCCCTATAAATGTGTGTATCCAATATGATACAGTAGGCTCCAAACGTGGTCCTGGAGTGCCACTGTCCTGCCCATTTTAGCTCCTAACCTAACTAAACACACCTGAACCAGCTGATCAAGGACTTACTAGGCATACTAGAGAAACATCAAGGCAGGTGTGTTGAGGCAAGTTAGAGCAAATTTCTGCAGGACAGTGGCCCTTCAGGACTGAGTCTGGGTTACTGTGTGTACCGCTTTCATGTGATTTCTGTCTGTTTTAGCGGTGGAGGTGACCCTAAAGTTTACATATGTGGAGAAATACCCAGACGAGCCCCCTCTCTGTGAGATCATCTCACTGGAGAACCTGGAAGATTCATACACAGAAGACATTCTAATGCTTTTAAAGGAACAGGTCTGCACAAATGACATCTTACCCAGCAAGACACATTAACAGTTGATAAAGTGCACATACTGATGTTGGCTGTTTTTTTACTCTCCTTTAGTTTTTCCTAATAACCTCTTTCTTTCGTAGGCTGAAGAAAACCTGGGAATGGTTATGATATTCACATTGGTGACAGCTGTGCAGGAGAAACTTAACGAAATAATTGACCAGATTAAGAGCAGAAGAGAAGAAGAGAAACAAAGGAAAGAAAGGGAGGCTGAAGAAGCTGAGAAGGTTTGAGTATGCGCCTTCTGAAAATAGACTAACATTAAAGGAATAGTTTACCCACAAATAAAAAAATGCTGAAAATCTACTCCCACTAAGGCCATCCAAGATGTAGATGAGTTTGTTTCTTCATTAGAGCAGATTTGGAGAAATTTAGCATTACCTCACTTGCTCACCAGTTGATCCTTTGCAGCGAATGGGTGCCATCAGAATGAGAGTCCAAACAACTTATAAAGACATTGCAACAATTCCAAAGTTTGTTTAGCAACAATAAACAAGTACTTTTGAAAGACTGTCAGTGAAGACAAATAATGCTTTTGCTAAAGGTGTAAGTACAGCTTCTACCAGTAGAGGGCCATGATGACTAACAAAAGAAATTTGACCACTTGGGTTAAAAAAGACCAGCCAAACTGTACCACAACATAGCTATCCTTTAATATTAAAATGGAAAATGTTTTCGTTTTGCTTTTCTCAGCGTGCATTCCAAGGCACTGTGGTGACAATTGAGAACTTCTTATCATGGAAAGCTAAATTTGAGCAAGAAATGGCAGAACTAAAGAAAAAAGGGCAGAAAGAAGAGGAGCAGTCCGGAAAAGTAAAACTCACAGGTGAGTTGCTATCATAACCTTGAAAGTAGTTTGGAAACCCAAATCTGAACCACCTTTTGTCATGTTCTGCTCATTTACTTTTTATATTACAGGAAAACAGCTGTTTGAGACCGACCACAATCTTGACACATCAGATATCCAGTTCTTGGAAGACAGTAAGCAATGTCTTTTATTATTATTATTTTATATTCAAGCTGCCATAGGATGCCTTTTTCTTTTTGAAGCTTTTAAACTTGATTGTCCTTCAAAGTTGGTCTTCTTTGCTCTTTTCCTCTAGGTGGGAACAGTGTAGAAGTAGACGAGTCATTGTTTCAAGACATGGACGATTTGGATTTGGATGAGGATGACCCTGATTTCAACCCACTGGATTTATGCAGTGATGAGGACTGACTTGTTAACTCTCATATAGATGCCGACGTCCTCTGTAGCAGCCTCGTGGAGCATGACTTTAGCTCACCCATTCTAAACACAAAACCTTTTTCATTCACTACCATATATGATTTTACAATATATGTCAAACATGTTGTCATTTGTTACAATTATTGCTATTAAAAAAACATTCTCTTATTTTGCTGAATGGTCTCATTAACACAAGAGTTGCATTAGTCTGGTGTTTCCTATAGATGTGACCGGGCAGGTATTACATCCTGAGTTTAACTCCAATCACGTTCTGTTTTTTCGTCTGTCTGTATCTATTCAGTACATGCCATTAAAAATATATATTTACCAAAAAGTATTAGGATATTCAGATCAACACTTAAGGAAATCACTGAAATTTGATGAAAAATCAAATGATTCTGCTCCACTGTTTCTGATTAACATTGACTTTATATTATGTATCAATATTTAAAGGGAGGGTACAATGCTGTTTTATGCATTCAGAGTTGTTTACACTGTTAAAGAGTTGGATTCTCATGCTAAACATGGCCAAAGGTCTAATTCTGATTTCCGGGTTTTGTACAGGTTTTTTCCTTTTTTTTTTTTTTTTTTTTTTCAATCGTGGCTCTTCATGACTAAATGTAGGGTGGAACCATAGGCAGAGTTTAATTTTTATTCTTGGGGGGCACTTTTTAAAATGTATACATGTCCAACATTTCATATATTTATATTAACATATATTCGACATTAAAATAAATTAATGAACTTTTTTTCCCGAGGGTTACCTATGCACAAAGATTGTTTTTTTTTTTTCTAGCAGTGGAAACAACTTAAAATATGCAGTCATTTTTGCTCATAGAGGTTAGAGTAATACATCATTCTAAACTATAAAGGGTCATTTTTATAAACTGCTAGTGCTTTTAAAAAATAAAGAAAACATGCTTTCTGCCGTCTCTAGCTTGAACATGAGCGTTTCACAATGATGAACCTATTTTCAGTGTATTGCCTCACAGACATGATAATATATATATATATATATATATATATATACAGTATTGTTCAAAATAATAGCAGTACAATGTGACTAACCAGAATAATCAAGGTTTTTAGTATATTTTTTATTGCTACGTGGCAAACAAGTTACCAGTAGGTTCAGTAGATTGTCAGAAAACAAACAAGACCCAGCATTCATGATATGCACGCTCTTAAGGCTGTGCAATTGGGCAATTAGTTGAAAGGGGTGTGTTCAAAAAAATAGCAGTGTCTACCTTTGACTGTACAAACTCAAAACTATTTTATACAAACATTTTTTTTTTCTGGGATTTAGCAATCCTGTGAATCACTAAACTAATATTTAGTTGTATGACCACAGTTTTTTAAAACTGCTTGACATCTGTGTGGCATGGAGTCAACCAACTTGTGGCACCTCTCAGCTGTTATTCCACTCCATGATTCTTTAACAACATTCCACAATTCATTCACATTTCTTGGTTTTGCTTCAGAAACAGCATTTTTGATATCACTCCACAAGTTCTCAATTGGATTAAGGTCTGGAGATTGGGCTGGCCACTCCATAACATTAATTTTGTTGGTTTGGAACCAAGACTTTGCCCGTTTACTAGTGTGTTTTGGGTCATTGTCTTGTTGAAACAACCATTTCAAGGGCATGTCCTCTTCAGCATAGGGCAACATGACCTCTTCAAGTATTTTAACATATGCAAACTGATCCATGATCCCTGGTATGCGATAAATAGGCCCAACACCATAGTAGGAGAAACATGCCCATATCATGATGCTTGCACCTCCATGCTTCACTGTCTTCACTGTGTACTGTGGCTTGAATTCAGAGTTTGGGGGTCGTCTCACAAACTGCCTGTGGCCCTTGGACCCAAAAAGAACAATTTTACTCTCATCAGTCCACAAAATGTTCCTCCATTTCTCTTTAGGCCAGTTGATGTGTTCTTTGGCAAATTGTAACCTCTTCTGCACATGCCTTTTTTTTAACAGAGGGACTTTGCGGGGGATTCTTGAAAATAGATTAGCTTCACACAGACGTCTTCTAACTGTCACAGTACTTACAGGTAACTCCAGACTGTCTTTGATCATCCTGGAGGTGATCATTGGCTGAGCCTTTGCCATTCTGGTTATTCTTCTATCCATTTTGATGGTTGTCTTCCGTTTTCTTCCACGTCTCTCTGGTTTTAAGGCATTGGAGATCATTTTAGCTGAACAGCCTATCATTTTTTGCATCTCTTTATAGGTTTTCCCCTCTCTAATCAACTTTTTAATCAAAGTACGCTGTTCTTCTGAACAATGTCTTGAACGACCCATTTTCCTCAGCTTTCAAATGCATGTTCAACAAGTGTTGGCTTCATCCTTAAATAGGGGCCACCTGATTCACACCTGTTTCTTCACAAAATTGATGACCTCAGTGATTGAATGCCACACTGCTATTTTTTTGAACACACCCCTTTCAACTAATTCAACTAATTGCCCAATTGCACAGCCTTAAGAGCGTGCATATCATGAATGCTGGGTCTCATTTGTTTTCTGAGAATCTACTGAACCTACTGGTAACTTGTTTGCCACGTAGCAATAAAAAAATATACGAAAAACCTTGATTATTCTGGTTAGTCACATTGTACTGCTATTATTTTGAACAATACTGTATATACATATATATAATTATTATTATAGAAAGCTTTAAATCACTACTTTATAACCAAATAATTAAAAATGAAAATATAAACTCTTTTATTTTTAAATCAGTGCATCTAAAGGCACATCCAGTGAGATGATGAGTAAGTTTTGTCTTCTCCATAATTTATGGATGTCTAAATTATAAAAATAAGAAAAAGCCTAAAACAGGCCAGATCTAAACTATAAAGGGTCATTATTATCCATGGAACAAATGCTTTAAAAATACTTTATTGCATTCCAGAACCTTTTAAAGTACTTTTCACTATAAAACTTATGGGTAGCTTGAATGTAAAATATTGTCATGAGGTATTCCCATTTGTGAAATAGTTGCTGGTTCAGCCGACAGAAATGCAGGACTTTAATAACTGCTGAAATGTTGGTGGGGGAGTCTGCGCGCTCATGGTATACACAGTCATCTTTACATTTCACAAGATCCACTTCAGCTGTCACGACAAGCCGAGGGTGAATAAGCCTTGCGTACGTGCTTTAACTAAATACTGCATCACGCGCCACACTGAAGGCCATCGCTTCAAATCACCTGTCCAATTCATCCAGAAATAACTCTCTCCACCACATTTAAGGATGCAGTACTACTCTATAGATACTCAAGATTAATATGAGATTGGGTGAAATTGTGCGTTATGTCCCTTTTGAGAATTATATGTTTGGAATTAACTTTATTTTGCATTTAACTGAAACATTTGTTTATTTCACTAAAAATAATGCACACACAAGATTTAGAATTGTACATTTTTTACACAAATCCTCTTTTTAAAACAGTATTCCAGAAGAGGACAGCAGTGAGTGACGCCACATATCTGTCTGACGCTGCCTTGAACTTTAATTTGATAAAACTTGAAAACTGAATAGATTTAAATTTATTCCTGTGATGGCAAAGCATAATTTTCAAAAGCCATTACACCAGCCTTCAATGTAACATCATTCTTCAGGAATCATTCTAATATGCTGATTTGATGCTAAAGAGAAAGTTATTTTTTTATATAAACATATTATTATTATAAACGATCAAAACAGGTGTATTTATTATTTTTGTAAAAACAATGACTTTTTTCAGGATTTCAGAAGTTATTAACCGTGTAAAAGTATACACTGTCACTTTTGGCCAATTAGATGTATCCTAGCTGAATACATTTATTAATAAATTAAATTTATCAATTTATTTAACGGACCCCAAATATTCTAAACCAAACAGTAGGGTGCTTTATCTTCCCAAAATAAATAAATAATAATAATTTACTGACTCCAAACTTTTAAACCATTTCAGATTTTCTTTATTTGTTTTACTTTTTTGATTTCAAACCATGCTGATGAGCTTGAATAAATCATGGTGTGATGAGATCATTCATATCCCAGATGAAAGAAAGAGGAACTTCTTTCATCTTCTGTTGGTACACTTTGTCAAATCTCTCATTCTGTGCCACAGTGAAATAGTTCTTCCAGTCACCAACAGTTCCTGTTCAGAGTTAAGGTAGTAAGATTATATTCTAGTCAATGACTAAATTCAAGTTAATAAAATTCAAATTACTTAATGGAAGAGATAAGGGAGTACATTCTGAAATGTTATCCTCATGTTTAGAACAGATGTAATTCTTACATGCACATATAATTATATATAACTATAAATTCATTGTAGGAATGACAGGATTGGTGGAAACACATTAGGAGATAGTTTGGTTTATAGGAGTATATTAGTCAACCTAAAAATGAGCACACAGATAAAGTATAATTATTAAGTTCACTACAACTAAAAATTATTGTGAATGTTATGAAATTGATTCTGTCAACATTTACTCCATCATGTTGTCCCCCACCTGTATAACTTTCATTCTTTCTTCACAAAAGATTAGAATCTGCAACCACCATTTACTTTCACTGTAAAGGCTGTCTGTAAATGATGACAGATTCTTCATTTTCACAATCACAAAACTTTGTTGGTGTTCTGATTTTTAATTGTATTATTTTATGATTTTACTTAATCTGTGTGCTTGAAACAGTGAGGTGTTATGTACCTTTCCTCAGAAATGTTCCCAGCTGGTGGTTCAGCAGGATGACAGGGATCTGCTGGTAATTGGCCTGAGGATTGTTCTTCATATTTTTGAAGGTACTGTGCTCAATAACGTCATTCAACTGCTGTGATGTCAAGTTCCTCTCCAAGAATGAAGCGATCCTTTCAACCACTGCCCGTAAGTCCTGCAAGCATGCATGGTTGAGAAGTTCAATTCTGAACTGATACTCTTTTTTTTTTCTCTTCTTTAATGCTTTTGAAAGAAGTCTTTATAACAAGGCTGCTTTTATTTTATCAGTAAATGCAGTAAAAACATTAAGGGTGTCCGCAGGTTTTATGATAGTAATTCCAGGTTGTCTTAAAACCAATTAAAGGAAAGAATTAAGGAATAAATATGTTAATTAAATGTAAATGTCTACATAATTGTATTAGCGGCACTTTAAAGTTTGAAAATAACTTTCAACAGTTATTGAAATTCTATGTTATTTGACTAAATCTAGTTCAACTACAGGAAAATAATAAATGTTGCCTTGGCAACAGAAACAAAATAAGTTTTATTTCAGTTAATTTTATTACAACAAAAATATTTTCATGGTTTTAGTTTAAAATTTCTCATAAAACAAAACATGACATCTTAATTTTGCCTCTCAAGTACATATTTGTATGGGAAAATGAGACAAAATGCATATATACCTAATCTGTATTTTCAATGTATACTTTCTGCTCTGATTTAATACAATTTAATTTGTGGAAAAGAAAACAAAACTTAATATACTTAGCTAAGTGTTTTTCCATAAACTGTAATACTTCTTTAGGATTCTTTGATGCATAGAAAGTTCAAAAGAATAGTAGCCTATCTAATTTAAATAAAAATATTTTGTACAATTATAAAGGTTTTTACTATTACTGTTATTCAATTGAATGCATCCTTGCAGAATAAATGCATTTATTTCTTAAAACAATTCCTACTAACCCCAAACTTTTAAACGGTAGAGTACAGTTTATCTTATTTATCAAGAAAACAAGCAAACCAGTCAAACCTTAATCATCTCCTCATATGTAATGTACAAGAAGTTCATCTCGTCTTTGTGGGAGCACCAGCTCTTGACATGCTCAAACCAGCAATTACCAAAAACTGAAACACATGATATATGTTGAGTATTGCTGGTCAAACAGTTGCTTTGATTGAAATTACAACTTAGATGAAAAGATTGTTTACCATTTCCTTCCATGAATTTCTCAAAAAATGTAGCAAAGTCTTTTGGGGTCTCCAGCATATTTGCATATTTGTGAAAGTGAAAGTAAGACACCAAAACATCCTTTGGATTCCTGGCCACATAGATGACCTATTAGTCATTAGGAAGAGTGAAGAGATCATGTAAACATTTGCAATACACTTAAGGAGATCGCACATGCAAAACTGCAAGAGAAGGCAGTGGTCATAATTATTCAGTACATGATTATTTCACTGAAGACATTCAGATGCAGTGGTGATAGAAACGAGCTCACCTTGCCCTTCTTTTTTTTCAGTCCAAGTGGCATGAATTTGTATGGAAGATGAGACACTCGAATCCTAGGGGAAGAGGCAGAAACAAACTGTTTCCTAGAATCTAAAAGTTCAATCCATGGTACTCTTTGTCGCTGTAACATCACCCTTGACCTCTATTAGACTCAGGATTTGCTGCAACCAAATAGTCCCTGCAAAGATGATCAACAGAAGCAAGAACATGTTTACAAATGCACTAATAAATTGCAAATAGGATGTTTTTTAAGATTACGGATTAAGATTTTTTAATTATGCCATACTCAGTAAGCATGGATTTAAAGTAATAAATAAATAAATATACATTACAGTATAAATCTAATGTTCATGTAGTGTTTGTTCACACTATGTTGAGAGTGGTTTATGAGAAATAAAAAATAATAGCAACTGTGGCTTGTTTATACTGTCTAAGATTAAGTCAACACAAATACAGTTTCATAAACAGTAAGTTACAACTTTCTCATCCAAAAAGTGAAGAGATGTTATGTTCTGTACTGCACTTTTACCTGTAGTATGTGGCTCCAATAGATCGCTTACCTGATTTGGGGTAAGTAATGACAAAGACATCCGAGTCTTGAATCTCAAAGTTCTGAACTTGATCCACCACCTCGGGAGAGTGGATTCCAGATATTAGGTTGAAGCCTCTAAGAGGGACCAGCTTATATTCAGGGGCCTCACCACTGCTCCGACTGAAACCCTCTGAGAGACCAAAAATGTAAATAAAGATACAAATTCAATTTAAAACATGTTACAAATTATATGTCAGTGTCTACATTCAAGTATTCACCAAGAGAATGTATAAAGCAAATATGAATTCATCAAAAAAAAAAAAAAAAAAAAAAAGATATAAACAAACTAAACAATATTTACACATAAAATCTCTTAAGTGAATTAAAGGGCATACATATATTCATGGAAACCTTAGCATAAAGGATGTCCAGCATTTGACTGGGGTCAGGCCAGCTGCAATGTTATTTCGAGGGTTTATATAGGGCTCATATTACGGTAAGAACTACAGAGAACTGATTTGAATGCAAGTTCTCTTCCGGTGAACGCGATTTTTAGATTTTTCTCAACACAGCCCAGTTTCACTAGAAAATGATACACAACAGTCCGTCACGGTCTGATGTTGAATTCCAAAATACAATTACTCCAATACCCATTATATTACAAAATAAGAGAACATATTGTTCAATATATAAATGTAAATCAAACAGACTCAGTGTTACGTTGTGTTTTCTCTCCCACAGACCACAAGTAGAGATAACGCTTAGCCTTCCTGTCAGCTTACCTTGTAATATTCATATTTATAATAAATGAGGGCCAAACTCCCTCATTTATTATAAATAGTTAACTAGTTAATCTTAGATCAGTTCCATTGATTAATATTAACGGCACAACTTTAGATTTTTATAACAAACGTGTCAATGTTTAAACCAACATTTACTAAGATTAATAAATAATTGAGTTGTTTTTTCATTGTTAGCGCATATTAATTAATGTAGTTAACTAAAATTACAAAATGGAACCTTATTGTAAAGTCTATGAGGGAGGAATCAAGTGATGTAAAAAATAATGTATGTATCCAGATGGATTAAAATCCCATTGTTTTGGCAGCAGAAAGTGTTTATGTAAAAAAAAAAAATAATGTTGTGAGAGAATTTTTTACATTAAGCCAAATGATGGGTTTTAGTCCTAAGCTATGGTGTGCTGCCTACCTGGTCAGTTCACCCATGCACTTACCTGCCATCTCTCTCACTGTTTCTCCTCTTGAGTGACTGTGAGATTCCTGTCTGTTCTGGGACTTGAAGCTTGTCTGCCCTGATTAAATCAGGAAGCGTATCTTAGCACATAACACATTTGATCATGAAACAGAGAAAGGAGGGGAGGATCTGTAAATGACTTGAATTTGGCCTGCAGTGTGGGAAAAAGGAGTGAGATGCTGATGGTTCAGATTTCCTCAGAAAGCATAAAGCTGACAAATATCTCTTGACCAATGATGGTGTCGAAAATGGAAACCATATGCATACAACTTTAATATAAGGACAAAACAAGCTGAGCATTCAATGAATCAGAATTTAAAGAGCTGAAGACTCACACACATTATAAAAAGTAATTATAACTGACTTATTGCGCAGCAAGTAAGATATAATTCTATTTGTATTATTGTTTATTGACATTCATACAAAAATACAGTGTTTCACAGTCTGATAAAAGTAGCAGGAACTAGTAGATAAAACTGTAGTCAGCAGATGTGGACAATCCAATCAAGGGATTTTCTCAGCACATAGTGTCCTTGAGTTAAGAATACGGCTCTGAAAAACACACATGCCAAACAGATATCAAGCTGTAGCTCAAGAGTTTAACATAGACTATGCATATCAAATATCTAAATGCAGTTCATTATTTGAAATGAGCTATGAATTCCTTAAGCTGTAGCTCTTAATTACCCGTTTCTCTTCAGGTGTCAGCAGCCCTTCTACAGCGACCACTTGATACTGTCTGTGTTTTAGGCCACCGGAGAATTTGCGCATACGTCGTACCATGGTACCTGCTGTATCCTGTGACAGCACTCTCCTCATTTCCCTGGGTGCACACCCTGGATCGAAGAGGAGCAGGCACAGGTTGCCATTTACTTTCTGTTCCATTCCTACGATTGAGCGACTGTGGCCTGATCATAAAGATAGGACAACATGTACATCATTTTATAAAGGTATTTCTATTTCTCTGAGGCTATACTAATCTGGAGTTTCAAGAGAGATAATAAATTCACTTGATTCTTATTAAAGTGCTGTGGTTTACAAGAGAAGTCTTGAAATACCTTGATGCTGGAGGTATATAGGTGGTAATGTCGTCTGCACTACTTTGGGTGGCAGTCTTGCACCCCTACTGGTAGAGTGTGAGAAATACTGCTTCACCCACTCAAACAGTCTGGGATGCGTATCTCCTGGGCCAGAGGGCTTGTGAAAATCCACAATTCGGGCTCTAAAATTTTTAAAGAAAGTTAAGATGTGAAATTAATAATATTTAAGATATTTACATGATTTAGAATGTTTAGGGTTGGTACGATTTTTTTTTGTTTTTGGAAGAAGTCTCTTGCCAAGACTACATTTATTTGAATAAAATACTGTAAAAACAGTAATACTGCGTTTGTTTAGTTCTTTTTACAATTTAAATGAACTTTTCTGTTTTTGTACATTTTAAAATATAACTTATACCTGTGATAGCAAAGCTGAATTTTCAGCTGCTATTACTTCAGTCTTCAGTGTCACAACAAGATCCTTCAGAAATAATTCTAATATGCTGATTTGTTCCTCAACAAACATTTCTTATTATTATTAATGTTGTGCTGCTTAATATTTTTGAGAAAACCATATTATATATATATATTAAAATATCAATTTCTGACCCCAAACTTTCGAACGGTAGTGTGTGTGTGTAAATGTAAACTTTGGGTTTCAATGCGTACTTCACATTAAGGGAGGTGAGAACTGCATAGATTTCTGTTGCTCCTATCCAAGCCCGTGTCCCCTGCAGTCGATGGTTGAAGTGAGAAGCACCCTGAGGATCTGCACCTTGACCCCACGCCTCTTCGATTAAGGCCTGCACCCTCGGAATGCTGGGAACTGAAACTGTTAGGGGAAATTATATGATGGGTACTGTTACAAGGAAAATCAACATGGAGCCAAGAGAATAACATGATGTAACTGATATTATACCAGGTAAAAGGTTATACTGCTCCATCCTGTGCAAAGATGAAAGAAGCATCTGGAAGTTTCTGTAGCCACATCCCCAACCTTTGTCCCCCTCCGATGAAGAGTAGTGATCAGTCTCAGCACAGAGCCACACATGAGCACAGTCAGAGGCGTCCTTCTGATAGTACTTACAGAGAGCTTCCACAAGTCCTGAAACAGAAAGGTTACGTTTAAGCCTTGAGCCGTTTTATTTATTTTCATTTACTACAGTTTTTTCCCCGCATCATTTAAAAATCAACAGCTATATAATTAAAATCCTAATAATAATAATAATAATGATAAAAATAATACATTATGAAGTCGTGGCCTAATGGTTAGAGGGTTGGACTCCCAATCGAAGGGTTGTGAATACTAGTCTCGGGCCGGACGGAATTGTGGGTGGGGGGAGTGCATGAACAGCTCTCTCTCCACCTTCAATACCACGACTTAGGTGTCCTTGAGCAAGGCATCGAACCCCCAACTGCTCCCCGGGCGCCGCAGCATAAATGGCTGCCCACTGTTCCGGGTGTGTTTACAGTGTGTGTGTGTGTGTGTGTGTTCACTGCTCTGTGTGTGTGCATTTCGGATGGGTTAAATGCAGAGCACAAAATCATGAGTATGGGCTGAATGTCACTTCACTTAATTACTATTACACATTATTAATTAATAGTATTAAACTCATTAAAATATAAATGTATAATTAAATATATATTAATAAAAAATATATACACACACACACTACAGTTGTAAAAAAATGTTCAGGTCAGTAAGATTTGTTTTTCAAAGAAATGAATGCCTTTGTTCAGTAAGGACACATAAAATTGATCAATAATTATTTAAAAAAACTTACAGAAAAAGTATCTAGAAATTTGTATTATCTATCAAATAATTCAATACAAAATATTAAGAATCACAACTGTTCTTAACATTTATAATACGATTAAGAAAATAACTGAATAGATTTTCAGTCTTATAATTCACCAGTTGGACCAAATATGTAAAGATAATTGGTGTAGCTCTATGATGTACTCTCCATCAGACCTGATGTTTTGCTTCTGCCATCATCCATCCCAGAGGCCAGAGATTCAAGCATCTCTGCTTTTTTCCTGTGGAACTCTGCAGGAACCATCTGACCTCGCGAGACAGCCCTCTCCATTGTCCTCTCCATTTGCTTGCGATAACCACCACTGTTATCAAGCCCAAACTGCTTCTGAATATGAAATAAAAACACTTGTGTAGTGGTTTGATACAATGGTGAATAAATTAGGACAATTTTCACCTTTAAGGTGAACATTTTTTTGAAATCTCACAGTGACATTTTCTTTAGCTAACCTGGAGCTTCTTAAAGTCCTCTGCTTCCCGTCTAGTCTCAGCCTCCCTCCACTTTTGCTCCTCTTCCTCCTGAAGCTTCCTGGCCAGAGTCAGGTCTTCAGATGAATAACCTCAAAACACCCAAACCAAATGAATGTAAAATCATAGTTTAGTTGCACCAATAGCTACAACAGATTTCATGTTGATAAATTTATATTTTCTTGATGCACTTTACTCGTAAACAGAACCCACACAACATCTTGATTTCTACATTTAAATGTACTAACAAACAATTCCAGAAAAAAGTTAATCTGCAGTTGCATACTTATTAATATACACATACCTGTTGCAGATGCTGAGCCATTTTCCAGGTGTAGCTCAACATGCTCTTGAAGGGAGGAGCTGCTGGTGCAGCTCAGAGCACACATCGGACACTCATAGTGCATCACACCTGGAGATCCCAAAAATACAGGTATAGTTTAGTTTGACCTATTCACTTACTCAGAACTGCCAAATCAGCCACCTTGCTAACTGACCTGATCTACCATTGCTTGTAGAAGATGCTTCTTTTGAACTGCCAGCCCCAGGACCGGCCCCTTAAGAGGACAAACCATATCAGACATCAATCATAGACAGCTGATGATAAAAAGAGTGTAAAATGACCACTTAAAATGACAAAACATACATATATATACTTGCAACAGTGATATTTATGTTTTAAGGGAAGACACCTTCAGTTGCATCTTGGTCCTGTAGATGAAGCTCAACATGCTCCTGCAGAATAAAGCAATCTTTGCAGACCAAACTGCACATAGGACATGAAAAGCATTTTTCTGAAATACACAAAGAGAAACTATTAGTCATACCGCTTCATTTAAATCAGTTTTATTTTGTAAAGTTAAGAGCACCTTTAATAGGTGAGGACAAGCGCTTCTGCTTTGATTTCCGGCGGCCATCTTTCCTCTCCCTGCTTGCATTGTTGCTGGATGTTGGTGTAGTTCTGACAAGTTTTATTGCACCACTCGCTGTGGCTGCTGCAAGTGGTGAACTTTTCAAACTAGTTGAGGTTTCCTGAGAAAGACAGGTCCCTGTAATCGAGGAGGTCATCCCATTTACCGGAGATGGCGACTGAGGTGAGGCTTGAGAAACAGTTTCTATATTTTTCACATTTACATTGGATGTCTTTGTAGAACTGGGTCTTTGAGCAGTGCAGTCATTTGAGTTTTTCTGTCCACTGTCAACCACTGTTGTTTTTGTGTCCTGGCTGTCTTTATCTATGTGTGCGGTGTTGATGTGGAAGCTCATCTCATCGTATGAAACACCAGACAAAGAGCAGAACGGGCAGGCCATCACATTCTCCATGTGACTCAGGAAGAGATGGGTTTTCATCTCTGCCTCAGATGGGAGCTCTTCACAGCAGATGTCACACACAGGCATTGTCACAAGGCTGGATGAAACAAAAGGACAAATTAATCATGATAGTAATCAAAATGACCCTGAAAGCTTCTCACACTGTTCGAAGGATATCTGATATTCATTTAATCTGATTTTTGTACCAATAGTACCAACAGACCTCTCACAATGATTTTAACATACCTTAATGTGATATGAATGCTTGTGGATTTAATCATACTGCCTTAAAATTACAATAAAATCTAAGGATTTATGACAGAAATATATTAAATATATTACACAATAATATGTAATATAATATTAACCATACTTGATATGATACTTGAAACATTAGTGGACCAAAAAGAGAAATATGGCAAACATTTGTTAATATTTCATATTATTTGCAATGTACCCATTTGGAATGATTTAAAAAATAAAAGCCATCATACATTTCAAAAAGGAAATCATACATTTCTACATATATTACTATTATATAATAAAATTTAATATAATAATAATTATAACTATTTATATATATACTTATATATATATATATACACACATACATACATACATACATACATACATACATACACACACACATTAGTGTGAATGAAATAAACTTAAATATGGGTAAACCTTTGTATATGTTTTAATATAAATATTATAAATAATAATAATACATGTAATTTTACTCCTGTGTAATGTTGGTTTATAGAGTTCATAATCGTGACAGGCCTTAACTAAAAGTATTTGTAGTAACGTTAATTATGATATGTTACCTGATAAACACTGATAACCGTTGTACACAGTGGTGATGGACGCGTTTTTGTTTTGAATGCATTTAAAACGTCTTTATGAATTGATCATAAAACTCAGACGTGGCTATTTAGCCGTAGTTAACTTGAAATCTGGATTTGATCAAGACGTGACAGTGAATCGATTCTGTCAACATATACAACATTTAAAAGTCTTCTTCCACGGACTTCATGCACAACAACAAAAAATCAGTTTGATACAATGTCGAAATCGACATGTATATGCAACGTACCTGTTCAGAGGTAGATATATATGTTGTTTTGAGCAACAACCCGTTTCACTTTCCATTTATTATGATTGAATGAGGCCGCTCCTGAAAACCGGAAACAGCATCGGACGTGACGTACCTCTCCAGCGAACGCCATATTGCCCTCAGCTGGAGGAACACGGGAGGGTCTTGAGAGAAATTTAAAAACACACGGCCAGTGTTTTCCTCTCCGATCTACGAGCAATGGGTGAGATTCATACACCAACTTAGATTTGAAAGTATTTTCTTTTCAGCAAGTGAATGAGGCAGCATGGTGCTTTGATAGAGTAGTTACCATTTTGACGTTTAATCCAAGCTAGCATAACACTGTTAGCATGCTAGCACAGAGAAGCTGAGTTACAGTTTAGGATGAAAGTGAAAAATCTAAATGATTGAAGAGATTATAAACCTTTAACGTACAGTGTTTTAGTGTATTTATATAACTGATTTGATTTTGGGATTCATATGGTCTTGGTTCCAGCTGTCCAGCTATTGCACACAACATATGAATAATAATAATAATAATGATGATGTATATAATCATTTGTGTAGACATTAAGATTAAGCTTCTTACACTTGTATATTTAGAGCTTTGATTGTTTATGGAGTATGTGATATATTGTCTTTGGAAAACAGTCCAGTCCTCCACCATCATACAACACAAAACCTGCTGATCCGATTAAAAACAGTGTATGTAAACTGAGTGTTTAGAAGCTAGAGATGACGTCGACGTATGTTTTGAATCTTAAATGTTATGTTCCTTCAAAAAAACACTTTTGTCATTATTTATTTGCCCTCATGTTGTTTTTATTTCTTCTGTGGAATGTTGGGACTGACAGCACTAGTAATCATTTATTTTTAATGCATATATATTTTTCTTTATACATTGAACCTAAAACGTTGACTCAGACCTCCCTTTTGCATAATATCTCATTTTGTAGTTTACTGAATAAAGAAATTAAAATGACTACTCATTGGTTTTTAAAATCTGTTTAGCAAACCTTTTACTACAAAGAAACTGAAATGAAGGTAGATTTTTTTTCTAACTATGCAACATTAAAAATGTGTACCTTTTTTATATTTCAATGCAAATCTAATAAAAAAATTAAAGAAAACAACTAAATTAAAATTTAAGATATGCATGACATGTTTTTCTGCCCTATATTTTCATATTTGTTCCCCCATGTCTTGTAAAATAGTATGGTGGGCCAAAGTAAAGGTTATCGTGGGCCAACTTTGGCCTGCTGGCTTGGCCATCTCTGCATAAATGTTTCTGATTCTGTATTGGTGATTCACTAACTTGCTTAAAAGACTCTTCATTATGTGCAAGATACCGTACATAAAAAGTCCTTAACCAAAGATACAGGTAATAACAGACAAAAGCTGCCGAGTTAAAATATTTAGTTCTGAACCATGTTTGATATGAAAATGAGCTGAACAACAAAAACGTTAACTATATAATGAAGGAAGTTCAGCATGCAAAGTGTCATTTAGCTCTTAGTGCTGTCACACAGGAAATGCTAGTATTAACAAGCATAATTGCTTGCACATAAACCATTCCTTTTGTCTCAACTTGCTGTTTGGCTCAAATTATGAGGAGAATTGCAAACTGACTCGACCAGTTATGATTCTTGTCTGTATTGCTATAGGCTTAACCAATAACTCACAAAGTTGATATGCTGAATAGACAACAGAAATTGAGTATCACAATGCACATCTGACCACATTTCTTTCTCTGATCTAAAGACGCAATGGCAAGCCCAGGCAAAGAAAATTATCGAATGAAGAGCTACAAGAATAAAGCCCTGAACCCCCAGGAAATGCGGAGACGGAGAGAGGAGGATGGCATACAGCTTCGTAAACAGAAGAGGGAGGAGCAGGTTTGTCAACATTTTTTTCCCTTATTATACAAGCAAATTAAATTACAGTTTTGCTCATGAAGGATTGATTTTATATGGAATAAAAGTGTATATTTTGGAGGGTTATAAGACCAGATTTGCTTTTATAAGGTTTGTGTACAGAAGCAACTTATTTATGAAAGTACATTTTTCCTCTCTTTCCTCAGCTATTCAAGAGGAGGAATGTGTGTCTGCCACCTGGTGATGAGTCCATGCTTGAATGCCCCATTCAGGACCCTGATATCAGCTCCACTGTACCTGTATCAGGTGTAAGTAATCTAGTCAGCAGACAAACAGATAATATACAGATGACTGGATAGTAGATTTACAGATAACAGACATGGGGCTTGGTTATTAGTCCTGCATCATTTTAAGCATATTGAATTTCCTATATAGGATTCTAACATGTAAAACTAGCACAGTTGTACATGTTTTGTAGTGCAGAAGCATGCTATAGAATTTGTTTAACATGAATTTCAGCATTATATCAATATAAAGTACCGTATTTTCCAGACTATAAGTCACACTTTTTTTCATAGTTTGGCTGGTCCTGCGACTTATAGTCAGGTGCAACTTATTTATCAAAATTAATTTGACATGAACCGAGAGAAATGAACCAAGAGATATGAACCAATAGAAAAAATTACTGTCTACAGTCGTGAGAGAGCGCTCTGTGCTGCTCAGTGCTCCTGTAGACTACAATGAAGACATAGAGTGCCCTCTCGTGGCTGTAGACGGTAATGTTTTCTCTTGGTTCTTAGTTCTAAATAAATGTGACTTTTAGTCCAGTGTGACTTATGTTTTTTTCCTCATCATGATGTATTTTTGGACTGATGCGACTTATACTCAGGTGTGACTTATAGTCCAAAAAATACGGTATATATAAATTAACAAATTATGCACTCAAAGGAAGCATTTGTTTGTTTAAAAATACAGTAAAACAGCAATATTGCAAAATATTACAGTTAAAAAATTAAGTTTTATATTTTTATATATTTTACAACTTTTTATTTCTATAAATTTTACAGTTTGTTTTTTTTCCCCAGCAGATATTACTCCCATCTTCAATGTCACACGAACCTTCAGAACTCATTCTAATATGTTGAATGGCTCCTCAAGAAACATTTCTTATTATCGATGCTTAAAACAGCTGAATATTTTTGTAGAAACCTTGATACAATTTTTATGATTCTTTGAAAAATACATCTTGTATAATAATTGTGTGAATCTGCAGGAAGGAGTTATAACCCAAGACATGATTCAGATGATCTTCTCTGAGGATCCAGACCAGCAGCTCATAGCCACTCAGAAGTTTAGAAAGTTGCTCTCTAAAGGTTGGTACCTTATTCCTGTGTCTCATAGACTCAAGGATGACAGTTGTTTAAATATAAGATTAAGATGTTATTCATTTGTCTCAGAGCCCAATCCTCCCATTGATGAGGTGATCAACACAACTGGGGTCGTCAACCGGTTTGTTGAATTCCTAAAAAGGAGTGATAATTGGACTCTGCAAGTAAGAACATTTCATAGAGCAAGCCTTGCAAAAGCTAAATTGCCATTACAGCCAAGTTTAAAGATGCTATTTTTGCTCGTTTTGACCAGTTTGAAGCTGCCTGGGCCCTGACCAACATTGCTTCAGGAACCTTCCAACACACCAAGGTGGTCATTGAGATGGGGGCTGTGCCTATCTTCATAGAGCTGCTCAACTCCGAGTATGAAGATGTACAAGAGCAGGTGATTTTTGCAGACTCTAACCTGGTTCATGCCATTCAGTCAATAGATGGTTTATCAGGACTTAACAGCACCATGATGATGATCAGTTGTGTATAACTGTTTTTGCAGGCAGTGTGGGCGTTAGGAAATATTGCCGGGGATAATGCAGAGTGCAGAGACTATGTCCTGAACTGTAGCATCTTGCCCTCTCTTCAGCAGTAAGTGTCTTCTACTGATCACAACACCATGATTGCACTTTTTGCTGTTTTTAAGGGAAGTCTATAACACCTGATGAAAACTATCTAGTATCTCTATGGTGCAGGTCACTATATCTTTGCTGAACTTCAGTAATAATCCTGATATGCTGATTTGGTGTTTAAAGGTATAGTTCACCCAAAAAGAAAAATTCTGTCATCATTTACTCACCCGCATGTCGTTCCACACCTGTATGAGTTCCTTTGTTATATTGCACATATTAGAAATATGAAGATATTTTGAAGATTGCTGGTAATCAAACAGTTGGTGGTTCCCATTGACTATGGTGAACTATCCCTTTTAAGAAACATTTCTTATAATAAATATTGAAAACGGTTGTGTTGCCCTAAGCAATAGTTCACCCAAAAATTAAAATTACCCTTTAAAGCATCTTAGGTGTATGACTTTTTTCTTTCAGATGAAAACAATCAGAGTTATATTAAAAATGTCCCAGCTCTTCCAAGCTTATAATGGCAGTGAATGGGTGTTATTTTTAAATCATCCAAAAGAAGTTCAATAAAGTGCATCCATCCATCATAAAAAGTATCCCACATTGCTTCAGGGGGTAAGTAAAGGCCTCCTGAAGCAGAGTGAATCATAAAGAAAAATATTAATATTTAAACCTTAATCTCAAGCTTTATTATATATGACATGCTACCTGGCCTGACTAGGTGATTATGTCTAGGTTGCTTTAAGTTCCAGTTTAAGTTTTTTTTTTAATAATATGGATTATAAAGTGGTACAAAATTAATTAAATCTCTTTTTGTTCAAGGAATTTAAATCTAATTGGTAGAAGCCTTATGATTAGGAGCTTTATCCTTCTAAGAACAGCTAACGTTGAATAAATCTCAAATGGCGCACTTCATGTTGACTTTTAGTCTCGTTGACTTAAATTGCGTGTGCTCGCTGATTCTACGAGTCCATAGGCCACCCCATTCAGCATTTTAATGCTCTGAAGTGTGCTCAGCAGCACCCCCTTTGTACCCTTGAAGCGGCCTTCCTTGAAGCCCGCATAGATGCAGGCTCCGCACACTTTAACTACCCAGGAATCCTAGCGAAATGCCAATCAGACAACGGATGGTAGGAGATTTTGCTCAAGAGCAATTGGTGACATGGCTGAGAAGAAAATATTTAAGTGTAGATATCAATACGGTTTTTATGACATAGGTGTAGATTTTCCCAGTTGCTACCTACAGTTTATACAAACAGTATGGTCATCGACCAGTGGTTGATATCTCAAACATAATAATAATGCGTAGAATAATACGATCGCGTTATGATTCATTAAATAAATAGAACCGAATGTCAGGGCTTTACTGAGTCATATGTAAACCTGGTATGTATATTTAAACTTGTAAATTCATCTAAAACTCACGCACATGTTTATTATGTGTTAAAATTGTAATCTTAGTTCTAATGGAACATTATGTATTATTACAAACTGTATACATTATTTAAATAAGCATGTATATATTGTCTAATGCCCAGGTGGCATAAGCAAAAGCAACCAGACCAGACCGTTATTTCCGGCGTGACGATCGAATCTGTCCCAAAAATACCTCACAATGCACCCTCGTGGACTCGTGCCAAGGGTCCTATAGGTCAGCACTACATGACGTCACCAAAGTGTGGACTCTGAAGAAGTGCACAAGTCTGGAGTGTGCCATTTTGGACAGGACCTATATTTCACTATGCTATAGCATTTTTCTTCTAAAGTGTGTCTGTTGTAAAAGACTTT
Organism: Carassius auratus; assembly: GCF_003368295.1. Lineage (NCBI taxonomy): Eukaryota > Metazoa > Chordata > Actinopteri > Cypriniformes > Cyprinidae > Carassius > Carassius auratus. The sequence goes on from NW_020525773.1 coordinate 26,265, forward strand.
ACCTCCATCTAGTGGTATGATTACATAGCGCATCAGTTTATTTCTTCCCTTGTCTTTGCAGGTTGCTTGCAAAATCAAACCGGCTCACTACCACCCGGAACGCTGTGTGGGCGCTATCCAACTTGTGCAGAGGAAAAAATCCACCTCCGGACTTTGCAAAGGTGAGTTTGCAAACCAGTTCTGCATAACCCACATTCCAGTTGCCTCGTTATCAAATTTCAGTGATGCACACAAACACCCTCGCTTTGTGTAAACCAGTGTTTTCTCCTTATAAACATGATACGAATACTTGATCAAACAACTGTTGTTTCTTTACAGGTGTCACCGTGTCTGAGCGTGCTCTCCAGATTGCTCTTCAGCAGTGATCCTGATGTTCTGGCAGATGCCTGCTGGGCACTTTCATACCTGTCTGATGGACCCAATGACAAAATCCAGACAGTTATTGACTCAGGCGTGTGCCGCAGGCTGGTGGAGTTGCTCATGTGAGAACCAGACATGCTGACGCATGCAGTCAACAATGTGATCTATTTTATCACTGACTTAAAATAACCTCCATGTATTGTCCATTCACAGGCACAGCGATTACAAGGTGGTGTCCCCTGCACTGAGAGCAGTGGGGAACATTGTAACAGGAGACGATATTCAGACCCAGGTAGTGTAGCTTTTGTTTATCATATGCTGAGCTGTTTGCAGTATCATAAGAGTGCAGTTTTCTGATCTGTTGTGCTGCTCTGTTGTTCGCCAGGTGATTCTGAACTGCTCCGCTCTGCCCTGCCTGCTCCATTTACTTAGCAGTCCGAAAGAATCTGTCAAAAAAGAGGCCTGCTGGACCGTCTCCAATATCACCGCTGGGAACAGAGTGCAAATCCAGGTACTTCAGACTGACTGAGACACTGTAAGATTATGATACCATATATGTTGTGTCTGAACAGCCATTGCTTGATGCTTTTTCTGTTGTAGACGGTAATCGATGCCAACATATTCCCAGTGCTAATCGAGATACTGCAGAAAGCTGAGTTCCGTACCAGGAAGGAGGCCGCGTGGGCAATAACCAATGCCACCTCTGGAGGCACACCAGAGCAGATAAGGTGCTCTTTTTTTTTTTTTTTCATTGGTTTTTACCTAAATCTAAGATTTTTTTGGATAGAGGCTCTTTGCATTACTGCAAATTCTCTGAGAATCTTGTTTTCCTTATGTTGTTAACTTTTTCCATTTAACTTTATTCTGGGGTACAATTTTGCTGATAGACAGTATTTGATGTAAATGTGCTTTACACACAGGTACTTAGTTTCTCTCAACACCATAAAGCCCATGTGTGACCTGCTGACGGTGATGGACTCCAAGATTGTGCAGGTGGCTCTAAACGGCCTGGAGAACATCCTCAGACTGGGAGAACAGGAGTCTAAGCAGAATGGATCGGGCATCAATCCTTACTGCGCTCTCATAGAAGAGGCTTATGGTAGGCACCTCGTACCTTGCATCACCTCATGTTGATGTCATTTTTGATTTCCCGCTCTGGAAAATCAATTCTCCTTGGAATTTTTGTAGTCATTTATAAATATTTCTAGTTACAGTCAGCCCTGAAATATTTGATTTGTTCAAAGTTGCTCATTTGTCAGCAATTCTATCTCAATCCTAATATATTAGTCTCTAACAATTAGGCGTTATATTATTTTTCAATTGGTTTTCACAATTTCTGATTAGTCTTATACTAATAGTCTGAGTAGTATTCATTAAAAATAACATCATTATTATTATAAGATTTGATTTTGCTGATGCTGTTTTTTTTTTTTTTTTATTATCTGAATTGTCATATGTTTTCCTTTCATGCAGACTGTGTTTGTCATGCTGTTTGTTCATATGTTTATAGAATTGTTTTACTGATATTCCCACACAGGCTTGGACAAGATTGAGTTCCTGCAGAGCCATGAGAACCAGGAGATTTACCAGAAGGCCTTTGACCTGATCGAGCACTACTTTGGGGCCGAGGAGGAGGATGCAAGCATCGTTCCGCAGGTGGATCAGAATCAGGGCCAGTACATTTTCCAGCAGTCTGAAGGACCGATGGAAGGCTTCCAGCTCTAATCCGTATCCCTCTGCTACTGGCCAAGCTTCAGGTCTTGCTTCCTCCATCCTGCCTGGTGTCTCCTCTCCCTACTTCTCTGCAGCGCAGGACCTCAACTCCAGCCTCGTTTCAAGACACAGAGGCCCGTACACGCTACTCACAGCAGAGATGACGCCAAACCCTATCCACTAAATCTTCCATTTCCATCTTGCCCATATCCCAAGCTCCATTATCAAGAGAGAAAATCTGTGAGATGGGCTGAGGAGAGCAAAGCTTAGAGTAGTTTAAGTCCTGTTGAGACTTAGAAAAAGCATCTTGCTTTTGTTGTTGTTGTTGATGTTATTATTTTGATTATTAGACATTGGCACTGGTCTCCTGTAAAGTAAACTCCATATCCCCTGAGAAATGTGAAACTACCTCTTCAATCAGAAAACAAAGTGTGTGACAAACACCAAGCCTTTAGCTCTGACAGTTCTTTTCTTTTGTGAAGTAAATGCTTCTATGCAAACAAATATGTATTTTCGGCGTGACAGAAATAACATGACCAGACAAAGTAACCAATGTATTTGCATTGGATGAATTCCCTCGCTTTGTGTGCCAGCGCACTCACTGTTCATGTCATGCCATGTTTGTCCAAAATGCATCCTGAGGGCATATCATGCCTAGTTACACTATTTATTCTGGCATTTTGTTAAATATCAACAAACTGCTGACCTTGGAGATTTAAAGTCGTATTTATTGTGCTTTTTAGAAGGGAACGGTCTGTGGGGTCTTGCTGTTCAGAGACCAGCACATGGCCTGCTTTCTCTTGAGCACCCTCTTTGCAAATGCTATCAAAGCGTTAAAAGCATTGCATGCAATTATTTAAGTGTGGTCATGTGATCACTAAGATAGTTGTTTGTATGTATGCATATCATGTGGTTGTCTCTGATCTCACCTGGAAGGTGTTTCTTTTTGCTCTGTCTGGCTTTGATTTATTTAATGTTCACATGTTAGATTTTGAAAAATGTGTATATTATATATACATTGAGGGAAGAAGGAGGATGTTTTTCTGTGAAATGGTCTTGGTGTACAGTGAAATACTAATGTAAGGAAAATGTCGTTCACAACTTTCTTCATTCAAAGAGCTTTTCCTCATATGGTCCCTCCCCACAAGCGCTCAGATTTCCTCAGCTAAGGAACTTATGTTCTAATTCTTGTAATGATATATCCTTTTTTTAACATTCTTCATATGAATTTACTTAGTAAGATTGCCTTAGTAATGAAACTTGTCTGGCAAAAAGTTCCTCTCTGTTTTCTGTTTTTGATGTAATTATTTACAGTTCTGCCCATAAATGACTTGAATCCATTTTCCTGTGATTGATCCAAATAAGAGTCATAGTAATGGAAATTCAATATATTAACAAAGGAAAACAAATTGTAAGATTGTAAAATGAAATTTTATCAAGCACATTCGATTGTGTATAGTTTTGTTACAATTTCTCATGTTTGTACAATGGTTTCTAAGTTGGGGGGGGGGGTTCTCGCATCAAGAAAAGAACGTGTTTTAAGTTATCATTGGTACAAACCTGCAGTATAGAGGAGATCAATGCTTTCCTCGAGGACAAATGTTGATATTGTGTGAAATGATGTAGACAAATAAACAGACAAATAAAACGTTCTGTTACACAATTAAATACGTTTACTGTGATTTAATTGGTTCTTGTTAATGTCAAAATGATTGAGATAGCCAGTCAACACAGAGAAAATGTCTCTTTACTGTTTGTAACCTCAGTTCCCTGACAGACGGGAAGGATACATTCGGTGCGTCACAAATCGCGTACGGAGTAGGTACTACACAGTGTTGCCAGATTGGAAATGTCCAAGTATCGTACCAGAAGTTCAAAATTATCGTACATGAGTCAAGAGTTATTTATCTATTCTAAACCAACAACATTTTGACACGACCTGCAAATTACCATAATAGATAACAAGGCTTATTGTTGGATTGCTGTTTGCTGATTGATTGGCAGTCTGAATGTCGGCAGATAATTTTTTTTATAGAAAATAATTAAAAATGTAAGTTACATTTTAACATTTTGAGCATTATTGCACCATATATTGGATTCTTATTTCTGTGCCCCTGAGAGTATGATTTAGAATGTTCAGTGGCGTCACAGAACTGCAAGATTCAAACAGCTTTCGCGCGTTGGCTGGCACTGAGGCAGAGACGGACGCGCTCAGCGCTTGTCATATATCACAACTAACATGCAGTGATTTCAACCACACAATGTTTATTTTAGGTTTCATACATTTAAATATACATAATAATTAGTAAAACAATACATTGGTAGTTTGTAAAATACACACTGATGTCCATGAAAGCAGCAAAAACTATCTATCTATTCAAATGTAATTTGCCACGTTCCAATTGACGCGGGCAGTATAAAATGCATGGGTGCGAAAATTACATCAGAATCTCTTTCTTCACGCTAGAAGTCTTATCTAAGTCATCGTGAAAGTTGCAATAGAGGACTACTCACCCTGTTTTTCCTCTCCGCATCCGATGGCTGCTAATGCTAGATTCAGACCTTCACCAGTTCTTTGTGACCTGCCTGGGTTTCTCACACAGATCACACGTTGCTGAGCTGCCTGTGCGCCCTCAGAGCCAGAGTGGCTCGGAAAACAGCGGGAATGAGGCCCACTGCCGCCAGCGAGCCGCTGGTGGGCCCTCCCCCGCCCGAAGGCGTGGTGGACGATAGCTTCCGCCCCGTGAACTTCATCCTCTTCGGAGCTGGCGAGGAAAACGACTCCATGTCGCTTTCGACGTCGGAAAAGGTTTGGAAAAAGACCGCCCCGACCAAGAGGGCCCTGCAGACCTCCATGAGGAGCTCATCAGGGTCTTTGGAAAGGCCGTCATGGAGCTGGGTCTCACTTACAATGCACCTGACGAGCCTGTGAAAGGTAACTGGACTCGTGGCTCCTCAAGTCGAGCTGCTACCAGACGGCATTGAGGCATGCAAGAGCTCGTGGTGAGGTCGTGGGCTCACCCCAATCGGCGCGCACCCACTCTGCTACGCAGGCCATGTTCACGCACGAGGATGGGGCGGAAACCCTCCCCCCGTCGAGGAGACCGTTCCGCACACCTGTGCCCGTCTCCCTCTGCATTTGGTTCGGACCACAGCCTGCCTTCCAAGCCGTGCAGTTCACGGCCCTTAGATGCAGAAAGCCTATACTTCTGAGGGAAGGCAGCTTCTGTTCTTCATGCCAGGGCAATACTCAAGGTGTTTCAGGCAGACGGCGGCACAGTAGCGCTGACGTCATCAAGGATCTGCGTGCGGCAACTGATCTCCCGCTGATGGTTACTAGCGCTCTGCTCAGCCGTTTCATGGGGCTCAATGGTCATCCTTACAGGCACCTATGACTTACCCTAGCTTTCCTGGAAGACGCGGACCGTAGGACGCTCCTAAACGTTCCAGTTGCTCCCTCCGGCCTCTTTGATGACGTCATTGAGCTTTTCTGCTATGTCTGTTTAAATGCTGTTTGTGTGAGTTCCACAATAAAAGCATGTATACAATCAACAAAAGAGCTTTACTTCCTCTTACACTCATCACTGTGTCACTCGCCCTGTCTCAAACAGCGCAGAGCCACAAGCCATGATTATAATGGCCTCTCCATGGCGTAAGACTGTCACACCATTACACGACGTGACCCACCCTCCCGCCAGTGCTTCCAGCCTTGCGGGGGCGGGGCCCTGATCAAAATAAGCCATCAGTGGCTGGTAGAGGTAACGCGTCCGCAGTGTCATCTCATGGATGGTAGGAGGGCTATCCCGGGTGTTCACCATGGATACTGGGAATAATTCACGAAGGATATTCTCTCCAATTCAAACGCAGACCTCCCCGCTTCAATGGCGTGGTCCCGTCACTGACTTTGCCCCAAACCGTCCTGTTCTGCAACAGGAAGTTCTCAGTCTGCTCGAGAGGGAGCGATAGAGCGAAATTTCCCCTCAGATCGAGCGGAATGCGCATGTTGAATTATCTGCATGATGGCTGTTTTTAGCCCACTCAAGAGATGTGCTATCAGTCACGTGGAACAATGCTTCGCCGTTTAGGATACGCTTGGACTGCGTGTGAATATGCAGAAGGGCGTGTTTTTTACGAGTCGGACTGTAACATATCTGGGAATATGTTTGGACTCGATGGCCATAACGAGCCCATCTCTCTCTAGAGCATTTCATCGACTCTGCGCTGTTTCAGACCGGGCAGGTTTCAGAGGCTTCTGGGACTGATGGCGGTGGCTTCTTCAGTGTGCCATCTGGGTCTGCTACACTGCGGCCGCTACAGGCACATACGGTCATTCACAGTTGCGTCAGCACTTTAAGACCGTGGAACAGCCCGGATATGTTCAGCCCAGGAGTTCTTTTCTCTACGAACGCGTCTACTTCAGGCTGGGGAGCAGTGCGTCTGGGCGTACCTGCCTCAGGCCTGTGGTTGGAGTCACAGAGAAGGTGGCACATAACCGTTTGGAACTGGAAGTGTTGTCCTTATCCCTGCAAGCCTTTCGGTCGAAATTGGAGCGGCACCATGTACTGATTCAAATCGACAACACGTCTGTGGTCTCGTACATAAATCGCCAGGTCGGCGTGCACTCCAGAGCTCTATTAAAACAGGCAGCGAGTTTCCTGTTGTGGGCGGACCGACACTTAATCTCCATAAGAGCGTCGCACATCCCTGGTACTTTGAACCGTGGAGTGAGCATGCTTTCGAGGATCGGGATTCCTCAAGGAGATGGAGGCTTCACCCAGGATCAGATCTAATGACTCGGGAGGGAGGAAGTTAATTGTTTGCCACGAGCGAGAACACACACTGTAAGACGTTCTTCTCGCTATCTCACTCCCCCCTGCAGGGATATGCACTGAGATCGCGTTGGCCGGAAGCCAGGCTTACACTCTCCCTCCGGTGAAGATTCTGCCTGTGATGTGCAAAATCATGGAGGAGAGAGCGTCAGTTATACTCGTGGCCCCGAACTGGCCAAATCAGCCCTTGTTCGCGGACCTGAGAGAGTTAGTGATGGCTCCCCCATGGCAAATCCCCCTCAGGCACGACCTGCTGTCTCAGGCGATCGGCACAATATAGCACCCCAGCCCCGAGCTGTGGAACCTTCATGTGTGGCCGCTGCGGGGACCCTAATAAGCGGGACGCTCTGCACTCACTTGTGCTAAACACACTTACAGAGACGCGAGCACCATCAAACATTCGCTGCTACACGCAGAAGTGGGGAGTTTTCACAAAATGGTGCGAGGACATTTATATTGACCCGGGGGCCTGTTCCGTGTCGGATGTTTTGCGCTTTCTACAGCACACAGTATGGATAGCGGGAGTTTGAAACCATCCACGCTGAAGGTGTATGTGACCGCTATTGCTGCTTTCGTTTCCCGGTTGACGGGCAAACGATCGGTAAGCACGCTCTGGTAATCAGTTTTCTCAGGGAGCGAGGAGATTGTGTACTTCATGGCCGCCCTCCGTGCCGCCGTGGATTTAGCTCTAGTTTTGAGGGCTCTATCTCTACCAATCGAGTCATTAGCTTCGATTGCGGTTAAGGAGCTTCCCGGAAGACTGCCTTGCTTCTTGCTCTCGCCTCGGCGAAGCGCCTTGGAGACTTTTATGAGTTTTGGTGAACGATATTGCATTGGTTTCGGGCCTGGCAACTGTAATGTCACTCTCCAGCCGAGACCGGGTTTCGTTCCGAAGTCACTCAATACACCGTTTTGTTTCCCTGCCCGCCTTATCTGTTGAGCCGTCAGCCTCGCGTGACGCTGATGCTCAGAGCGCCGAGATCCTGTTAGGGTTTTACGGATGTATATGAATCGCTCGGCCGCCTTGCGTCAGTCGGACCAGCTGTTCGTGTGCTTGGTGGATGTATAAGGGACGTGCTGTTTCTAAACAGAGACTTTCTCACTGGATCGTGGACGCTATCGAATGCCAGGGGAAGGATTATCCCCTCAACATCAGAGCTCATTCTGGAAGCATTTATATTGCGAGGTCAATATAAATGCTTCCTGATGGGCCTGGTCTAGAGGTATGTCTGTCCAGTATTTATGTTTTGCTGCTGGCTTGTCTTCCCAGAA
>NW_020525774.1:0-17500 GCF_003368295.1 Carassius auratus
ATCCTGGAAGACACAAGTAAATACTGATTTTCTCTAACCCTGTCCACTGACGCTCAATGGCGCTAATATCACTACAGTCGGACTAAACGAAAACAAGTGCTGAAGACAAGGTAGATTGAAATTTTTGGTTTTCTTATGCCCTCTGCTCCACCTCGGCAGGTCCAAAACATTTGTAGGATGAATAAACAGGTACAACCCCTTAAACACAACCTTAGGATTCAAGATCAGCAATATGTGATCCTCATTAGGGGTGACTCAAAAGGTGTTTTTGGATATTTTCATATGCAGGCTTGAGTGCATGGGTTCCTGCAGAAGAGTCTTTCCGTCCATGCCACTACTATTGACCAACCTCTGGAGGATGAATTTGGCATAGGTATAAATAAATAATCGTCCTTTAGATCTCAATATATGCAGCATTTCACACTCATAGATTATACTTAACATATGTATGTATATATTCATAAGTGAAAAGGGAGAATAACAAAGCAAAAGGAAAGAAATCTAGAGCTCTAAAGTAAAAAACTCTGTAGTTCTTAAAATCACAGTAGTGTTTACAATGATTAAAACAATGCCGAGATGACGGAAGACAAGGTCAAACGCCACACAGAGAAAGATCGCTATGACTGAGTTAGTTAGTTAGGAGGGTGTGATTTAGCTTCACAAATTGGAAGGGAGTTTCGACTGGAGCGGTTCTAGTTCGGAGGGGTGTCCGCCGGAGGTGCATGGGAGAGAAAGTGCAGGTGACGTCCCTATAGAATGAGCACAGCTTTGAGAGCCCGGAGAAGTCTGTACGGGGCCGACCATGTGTCCTGATACTGAGCTACAGGGTTTGGGGGTTAGCGTCGGGGATGAATACGGGGAAAGGCAGTAACCGGGTCCCGAGGGGAAGACTGACCCGTCCCTCTATAGGTTGGGAGCTGGACAGTATGTTCAATTCCTCATAGAAGCGGCCCAACGGAGAGTCTGTGCCGGAAGAGTGGTGACCTGGGAGTTGGCCGGGACAGGAGGACTGCGGGAGAAGCAGGGAGGTGTGAGAGCCGGAAGGGTCACTGTAGTGGAACGTTCTCCCCGTGACGGGGCTCTGGGTAGTCGGACTTTGGGGTGTAGCACGGCGAGGCGTTCGCTGAGCCGTACTGAGCGAGCGAGGCAAGTGCTGACCTTTCTAAAGGAAGGTAGGTGGATAAAGCAGGCGGGATCTGAGATGTCATGGAACTCTGGGGGGCTTGGGAACGGCCGGATGAAGGCGATCCGGGTCGAGGAGTGTGGAAGAGGTTCAACCCAGTGGAAGTCTTGCCCGCTCCGGTCGCAAACTGCTGCAGGGAGCCTGTTTGAGAGGGTTTTGGTGTGGGTTGGACTTGCAACAACTGACTGGGTGCGTGACTGAACAAGCCGTGGATTGGTATTGGATGAGGTTGTAGCCGGGATCCCAGCTGGAAATCCACTAGCAGCTGACACCTCTTTTTGGAGATGTCCTGATTGTGGAGGAGTGCTGGGGGCGACGGCTTTGCCTTTGTCGGCTGTGAATGAAGCTGTGCGGTGCTAGGAGGTTGAAGAAGAGAAGCTTCCCAATGGGAACAATGAAATTTCCGGCTTGCTGATTGGGAACTGGTGGTCCTGATGAGGGCTGCGTGCGGAGGGATGAAGAAGAGACGTATCGACTCCCGACGAATCTTTAATGGGGAGCCGATGGAGAGTCCACCAGTGGATCCGGGATTGCTCCCGAATTTGTACGAATTGTCTGAAACCTCCTAAGCTGGCTGGGCGGCTCGCTCTCGATCCGAGAATGGAAACCGGAGGTCGGAAGAGAGTGGTGGAAGGTGGGGGTGGTGGGTTTAGTGCAATAGCGACCGATTGTGGTTGGCGGCAGCAGCTTGTAGAGGCGCCTGGATCAGGGGAGCCCAGATGACGGGAGTAGGGGACAGAGGAGCAGGCGGCGACGGACTCTGCATCAGGTTTGCGCAGAGAGCCATGTCACGATCATGCTGCACGATCTGCTGGATGATCTCACTTTCCTGGAAGTTCAAAACCCCTGAATTCAAATCATGTTGGACCTTGTGCTGGAGAATAGAGTTCTTCTTCCCTAAGAGATAAAATAAAATCAGAGTTGTAGTCGGCAGAAAAACATTTCTTTTAGAATTTAAGAAACAACACTAAGTTAAAAGTACTGTGATATTACCAAGTTTGGACATGATAGAATGAAAGTTTTATTGTAATTCTATATTTCTGTTATAGTAATTATATGGTGTATAAATTATAGATATCGTTCATTTGCCATGGTATATATCAAAGTACCAGCGGTATTACCATTGTTTAGACATGACGGCATTTGTGATACCATTGTTTTGGTTATAACTCTATACTCTGTTCTAGAATTCTATGGCATATGAATATTCTGATCATTCAGTACCATGGTATATATCAAATTAGCATTTTATTAAAGGAACACTCCGACTTTTTGGGACTTTAGCTTAACGTTAGCTGTGCTCCTACGCCTAGTGAGAATATAGTTCCCAGTATTTATATAAGATTAAAATGGGCTCTGTCTCATATAGCCTTGTTATTTTTATTTGTACACGCTGTGACTATACAGATCACAACACGTTAATAGGAAAATGTTTGCATTATTTTGTCACTTATTGGGATAACTATGCTAACAGTATCCATTTACATCCAGTCTTTGTGCTAAGCTAGGCTAGCGGTGGGTGCGTCAAATAACACTTACAGAACGCACAGAAATGAAAAAGGTATGTATGGACTTATCTAACTCTGGGGGCTACTGTGAATAAGCTAAAGTCCCAAAAAGTCGGAGTGTTCCTTTAACTTGTTTTTGTACATTATAGCATGGTAATACCGTGGTTTTGTTGCAACACTATATTTTTTCCTGTAACTCTATGGTATGTGAATATGGTAATCGTTCGGTACCATGGTACAGTATATATCAAAGTACCATGGTATTACCATTATTTTGGACATGATAGCATGCTAATGCAATTGTTTTGTTTTAACTATATTGTGTTATATAATTCTATGGTATATATTTATGATAATTGATTCAGTACCATAGGATTATATCAAAGTATCATAATGTACCAACTTTTGGTACAAAATCAATATATATCGTCTACATATATAAGGCTTATGTATGTCAGTACTAACTCATTTGTTAGTATTTTAGCTGCATTGCACTCTTCCTTCAAACAGATCATTGGCTCTTTTAATAATACCGACCAAAAACGGGTATTATTCACCCTCAGGAGATGCCTTGAATATTAAATATCAAACGCAGCACTCTGTTCGATCTGTCTACTGTTTCATCAGCGCTTTGATTCATCTCACACTCCACACTTCTCCTGTTAAACAGGTCTAGGAGCCTGGGCTCGCCTCGAGACGGCTCCGAGCGCAATCAGAGACGGCGGGGGCGTTCGTGGTGAGCACACGGGCCGAATCGAAATAGCTCAGCGTAGCAGTGGGCAGATCGTTCCTGCCGGCTGACCGTCCCCCACTGCTGAGCCCCAGATAAGAAAGAGTACAATAACAGAGAACAGACACCACCTCTACCTTACGCAGGACTGATACAAACAAGAGACCAAGAGCCTGGATGAGCAGAGGGCACTTTGCTATGTTTGGTAATGTTGTGCTATCACTTACTACTGTAATCACACTGAGCCAATGCGGAGCCGAGCACCACACAAGAGACTTTTGATCTTCAGGCAATAGATTATTGAAAAAACAAAAAGCTCCTTTACAGAGTGCACTTGATGCAATTCTTGATGCAACTTTTCTGAATTAGTTGAGTGATTTTCACAGAAATATATCTGGGTCCTAAAGGGGGTTTATATGGTAGCCTAGCACTTAGGGACCAATTCTCACTAGTTGCATACTAGTATGCATATTACTAGTATATTGGCTGTTCATTAGTATTTATAAAGCACATATAAATGGCTTATTCTGTATGATCATGTTTTAGATCTCTAAACTTAACAACTACCTTACTAACTATTAATAAACAGCAAATTAGGAGTTTATTGCGGCACGAGATCACACACAGACAGACTCGTACATGCATTTGTATGGACTCTCCATAGGAGTAATGTTTTTTATACTTAACTGTACAAACTATATTTTTATTGCCCTAGGGGTGGTAACCCTACACCTAAACCTACCCCTCACAGAAAAATACTGGCGTTTTTTATTTTATTTCAGAAAACACTGTTTTGTATGTTTTTAAACCTTTTGTTTTACAGGGACACGGGAAGTGATCTCATAAAGCATGTTTACGTTGTAGAACCCATGTCTCTATACACATGTGTGTCCTCATACACCATACACACACACTATACTGATAAAATAAATATTTATATATGAAAAAAACAACAAGTTTTTGTTCGGAAGGACAGTTCTCATATTCTGTCCTTCCCAGAATGCCTTAAAGCAATTGTCTGATTCTTTACAAATAATTCACTAGTTCTTATTTTCTTCATAATAATCTGCAAAATCAACAACTGGATTAGAGTTAAACACAGAGTGGGAGTTTAGTTTAGCTTCAGTTTTAAACAGTTTACAGCTAAAGAAATGCATTATAATGAGGTCATAGCTGTTCCTGATTCAAGTTATGTTTATTTATTAGAATGGAGTTTAAAAGGTCTCACCGATGCGGTCCAGGCGGTCCAGAGCAACGGTTTCGAATGCTCTCCTCATCATGGGATACTCCTCCAGGACCTCGTTGAAGTTGTCCACAGACAGCGAGTACAGACGGCAGTACGTGTCGGCCCGGACGCTAGCTGTGCGTCGACCTCGGGTCAGCAGACAAATCTCTGAAGGACAGAAGATATGAACTCATCAGTGCCAGAGTCTCAAAACAAAACAACAAAAAAACTCAGGTCAGATGCAAAATAAGATGCATTCAAACCGTGCTTATACATAATATAAATATAATATATTTTGCATTTATTATAACATTTATTATCGTCATTTGCATTTAGAATTATAAGACATTTATAAAAATGTCACCCTGGCAGATAATATATTTTTTATATTTAGGTTAGAAATGCAAATTATAATCACTTCTTATTATTTGCATTTATAATTATACTAAATTGCATTTATAACATGCATTCATATACATTTCATATTGGCAGAGTTGTAAGAATACAGTTTTTCTTTAAGTTATTAATGCAAATAATTTAATAAATAATAAATGCATTTGGTCACATTTTATTTTGGGGAACAATTTCCATTATTAATTTACTGTTAACTATAACTTCTGCCACAATAAACTCCTAAATTGCTGCGTATGAGGCATTAATATGTGCTTTATAAGTGCAACCAATATGCTATTAATATGCATGTGACTTAATAGTAATAAAAGTGAGAATTAGTCCCTAAACTAAAGTGTTACCATGCATTCATCATGAAATTATTTATTACATGCATTTATAAATATTATACACTGTTTGACTGGTTTGTAGTAATATTTTCCCGTTTAACAAGGCACTGGAATGACATGTCGGCTGGACACACAGAAGTGAAGCCGGATTTGTTCCAGAATGATTTTGGTGATCTCACACTGACCTCCGTTTAGCTCATGGCAGCGTTTCCATTAGCGTTATTATCTCTGACTCATCAAAATAAAACCACATCAATGTCCCGCAGGAAATCCGTTTGGAATAAACATGATGCAGAAGAGTCAGGATTATATTAAAGAGACAGTTCATCCAAAAAAGGAAAATTCTGTCATGATTTACTAACCATTGTGTCGTTCCAAACCAGCATGAGTTTCTTTCTTAAGTCGAACAAAAAAGAAGATATTCTGAAGAATGTTGCTGGTAACCATTGACTTCTCTAGTATAAGAAAAAAAAATGGCTATGGCAACTGAATTTTAATTTTTGGGGGTACTGTACCTTTACATATTGAACATTAAACATTTGTTTGATTAATAGAGCAAAACACAAATTGTATAACTTATTATAGACATCCTAATCCGGGGAACTTTAAAAAATACCATGAAACAAACAAATACAGCATGTACCATGGCAGTATAGATATAATTCTTTAATTATTTTTGCTGCAATTCAACAAAAAAAAAAGGGTTTATATATTAAGACTTTAGACTGTAATTCTATTTGTAATGTCCTGTCATTTCTGCATAATTCCACGGGTTTGAATGAACAGGAACATTAGGACTTAAAAACGAACAAATAAGCCAGAATAGACAAAACACACACACACACACACACACACACACAGATAAATCAGTGAACCTGTGCGACACTTTCTCTGTAAAAAGCTCTCAATGTGTGAGTGTGTAATGCGAGTCTGAGAGCTCGAGTCTTGAGAGGATTAAAAGCACAGCAGCCTCACACACACACACACACACACACACGCGTGATCCTGTCTCAGATCAGATTTAGTCTAGAGAGAGTGACACAAGATGACAACACTGATGAGACACCGTATTCGATTCTCTTCCTCCTCTGAGATTACACAGATCTGAGGGATTTTCCCACAGAAATCCTTCCAGATCGGATCGAATCAAACACTTCCGATCATGACATTTGACTTAGAATGACCTACACACACACACACACACACACACACACACTCATGCCACGCTTTGATATTGTACTGCAGATTGAAGCTTTTATCCAAAGAGGCTGACGGCACATGTATTACAGTTAGTCCACCTGCAGCATGTGTGTGTGTGTGTGTGTGTGTGTGTGTGTGTGTCAGAATTAACTTGAGTTAAAAACAAGGCTTTCCGTTTCTTTCCCAGCATGCACTGGTGCTAGGACATGAAGACTGGAGATGGTCAGGAGCGTGTATGTGAAATGCAGATTAACGCTGGCGTTGTGGTAGAGATGCTTTGTGTGTTAACTTTCCATCACTTCCAGCAGAGGTCAGAGGTCGCGAGGCACACACTAGCTGTACTTAGCAACGGTCAGCGGGTCACATGCGGCTAAATGCATCGTTGCTTAAACAGAAACCACTCAATGAAAAAGTGTAGAGTGTCGCAGTCCTGACCTTTGACCTCACCTAAGGCTTTTGTCACATCGATTCGACCAAATTACCCACAAATCACCTGAGACATAACGTCATGTGACATTTCTGATTGTTAAGTCGTGCTGCACAATGTTTGTGGAAACGGTGATGCGTTTTATTTTTCAGCATTCACAGATGAATAAGCCGTTCAGAAGTTTTCACTTTTGTTATGTTTAATCCATTATTATGATTATTAAAGCTGGACGAATGTGTGTGAGTGCTTGAGTGCAGGATCCACGTTTGGGATTCATTTGTACCTCCAAAATAAGATCCGTCTGACAGCTTGGTCTCGCTGTTTCCTTTAGTGAGGACGCTCACCACGCCGTGCTGGATGAAGTACATCTTCCTTCCCATGGTTCCCTCCCGTATGATGTAATCTCCAGGTTGGAAGACCTCGAAGCGAAGTTTGGTGAGCGTCGACGTCACAAAGTTGGGATCCGCGTTGGCGAACAGCGGCATCGACGCCACCAGCTTCCGACAGTTGAAGTTCACGATCTCCTGCGAAGGGAACAGCAAAATGGAAATGCACCTTCTGCATGAACACAGTACGGTAACACATACATTACCCAGCATGCACCTGTGTGTCCTCACCTCTCTCAGTGGCTCATTCAGTTCTCCCAGAATGCTCTCTTCATCAAACATCTTCCCCTGGTATCTGTGCTCGTAGTAATCGTGGATCCGCTGCCTCATGTCCGCTGGAAGCTTATGGAAGGACATGTACTGCTCCACCTGCTTGTACTGCACACACACACACACACACACACACACACACTTTGAAACATGATGATTTCTTGCTGATGTAACATTAATAACATTAAACAACACTGTATCAGTGATTAGTGAACACTTTTTGTTACTAACTACTACTTACTAACTGACTAGTTTTTGTTTAATTTATTTTTGCATACATAAAACAAATACATATTATAATACATTATATTTTAAAAATAAAAAAATGTTTCATTTAAAATGCTTTATATTAAATATTTTGTATATTATATATTTATATTTTTTTTTCTTGTATATAATATTTTTTTAAATACTTTTTTAAAACTGACTAGTTCATGGTTAATTTATTTATGCATAAAAAATATCAATACATATTATATTATATTATATTATATTATATTATATTATATTATATTATATACAAATATTTCATTTAAAATGCTTTATATTATATATTTTGTATATTATTTTTATCATTTTTTCTAACGGACTAGTTTATGGTTAATGCATTTATGCATAACTAAAACTAATTCATATCATCAAATGTTTAATTTAAAATGTTTCATATATTATAATTTTTATCATTTCAGATATTATTTTGACTTGTGGATTATGTGTAAACATCTGCTATGTTAAATGTTGCATTTTAAATGATTTATTTTAATCCATTAAATTATTTATTAAATGTAATTATTTTCTTAAATGTAACTACATGCGTTAAAACATGCGTTAATGCATTAAAACATTTTGAAACTTAAAAATGGCTATTTATTTTCTCATTTTGAAAAGTATATTATATTAGCTCTATTATTCTATAAATTCAGATCATATTTTGACTATATGTAAACATCTGTTATAAATATAAACAGCACTAAAAAAACACATGCATTTTATATAATTCCATGTATTGTGTTACAAGATACAAGGCATATGTAAAAGGTGAAAGGTAAAATTAATATAATTATTAATATATTTTTATGATTCATTAAATAATTATTCTACTACATTTAAAAAAAATGTTTTCATAAATAAACTATTAAATATGTATATTTATTTGACAATGTTTAAGTTGTAAGCATTTATTTACATTTATTTTTTTATATTTTTTTTTGCATTAAATGCATTATAGTTAGTAGAATCAGAAAAACCTGCCAGCGAGTGTATATGAGACACAGTGAGAGAGGAACAGGAAGATCAAAGGTTTCTAGAATACAGAGCAACAGTGCTGAGATCTTCACTGACCTACGCACACACACACACACACTCCTGCTGAATTACAATTACCAACTCACACACACGTTATGCATCAGTTTAACATGCACAGCTATAATCCAACACAGAAAGCACACGACGATACATATTTGGATGTAATGAATGTGTTGCGACCGTATTGTGAACACACACACACAAACACACAAACACACACCAGAGTTACTATATTTCCTGTTGTAGAGTTTAAAGCTGATTAAAATGACTACAAACTTGAAGTGGTAAAAGCATTAAGTGATACAAGCTCCTCCTCCTGAATTTGCTCTCAACAAATCACATGTGTTCTATTTATTCAGTGTCATCTTGAGTAGCTCCGCCCACAGCCTCATCTCATTGGTCCAAAATGCTGCTCCACATAAATATATCTTACACATCATCTTTTCTGATTGGCTGATGTGTCACTGAAAACTAAAACACATTTGTGTAACTCTAAGAACACAATGAACTACCTTCCCCTGTTCATGTGCACATCTCAATGAAGCTGTTCCATCGACTGTGACGGCTCACCTACAAACCACACACACACACACACACACACACACACACACACACTGACCTCTGCAAGTGTGTGCTGATTTTTAATCAGGCTCTGCCCATGGATCATATTCAGCACACACACACACACACACACACACACACACACACACACACACACACACACACACACACACACACACACACACACACACACACACAGAAGCTGACTGAAAATGTGATTATATATATCAGTATAAATATAACAATAATAATAACATTGATAATTGTATTAAATAAAATAAGACATATTACAGTTTGTTATTTCACTGGAAAATAATAAAAGTATAAAAAAAAATATTAATAATTTCTGAGGGTTGGCATTTTTTTGTAATAATAATAATAACAAAAACAATAACAACATCAATAACAAAAATAAATAACTATTATTAATATTTTTATGTAAATATTATTAAGAAAATATATGAAAATAATATTAAAATGTTTAAAAAAAATAAGAAATATATCTACTCTAGTGTTTCATTGTAGAATTAGTAGTAGCAGTAGCAGAAATAGTGTTAATAAAAATATTAATAATAATAATTATAATAATTATATTGATAATATATATATATACATATATATATATATATATATATATATATATATATATATATATATATATATATATATATATATATATAGTTTTTTTTTACAAAATAAGAATAGTTACTACTGTAATATTTGTTTGTAAAATGTAAAATAAATCTAATATTTAAGTCATAGTATAATAATAATAATAATCAAAATATGAAACTAAATAAGAAATATTGCATACATTGACATATCATTGATATCAAGTCCACAAATGTGCTGAGACGAATAAGATAAATTCTTATCAATTATTATAATAATTATATTTTAATAATAATTTTGATGCCGTGATCATAAACAGGCCACCCCAGCATCCTCCAGCGGTATCCATGGCTACAGCTGGTTACCGTGTGAACGGGATGAATTTGCATCACAGGCTGTGACTGGTCTCTATAGAGTCCATCGAAAGACTCGTCTGTTTCAGGTAAACTGCTGCTCAACGCTTCGTCTGCCTTGCTTTCCAGAAGCAAGAGGATAAAAGTAGCTCCCACACACACATATCTACCTCCATGGAGCTTTTATTTAGTCCCAAACAATCTGTTTTTGCATCTTAATTTCAATAAATGGTCTGGAAACATAGTGTATCAAACCCTTATTTAAACAGTGCACAGCATTATTATGAGATATTTAAAATGCAGAATAAAATGCAGGATTCACAAAGCTCTCATAAAGGTTGCTGCGCTTAATTTAGGTCACAGTGACCCACAAACTGTAATTAACCAGGCTCACATCGGCTAATATCTTAGGATACAACATATTTCAGTATTATTGAGATGCTATAACAGTTTCGCTTTTAGTCTGTTTTTATTTCTATATTTGCATTTTAATTTAAGTTAAAGTTTTAGTAGTTTTGTTGTGTTTTGTAAATTTTGTTATGGCCATAACGGAAACATTGAAACAATGGAAACAACCTGAACATTGTTTGATTCTGTTGAGAGTTTTGGATTTCTCTTTTTATCCAATTTAATGAATTAAATGTTGTAGAAAATCTTATTACATCTTAATTGGAATCTACAGATGCAAACAGATAAAATGCAATAAAGTAATCACTTTAAAGTGTATCTTGGATTATTTCTTTACATCAGTCTGAAGCAGCACATCAGGAAAAGCCAAATAAACCAAAATCAACCAGTGCATGAAAAAAAGTGCATGTTTTTTCTAGCGTCTTGCCTTAAAGTTGCAGTCCGTAACTTTTTTTGGTTAAAAATGATCCAAAATCTATTTTTGAGCAAGTACATAACCAGTTTCCTTACTTTAGCCCGATTCACAACGTTAAACCTGTTCAAATGTGTTATAATTTGAGGGGTTTTGGTAGGTTTCCGCAGGAAATGTTGTATATTGTATATTTGTATTTTTTTATATTGATCATTTTTATATATTTTATTATTATTATTATTTTTTTAAATTCTTTTTACATTTCATATAATTATATTACTTGTACTTAATTTGTAATTATTTATATTTAATTTGTAAATATTTTTTATATTTCTGTTTTATTTTCTATATTTAATTTTGATAGTAACATTTTGTAATAACAATTTAATTTAATTTAATTTAATTTAATTTAATTTAATTTAATTTAATTTAATTTAATTTAATTTAATTTAATTTTTGCCAGTTAATGTTTATGAAAATGTTATTTGTTAAATGTAGAAACACCTCTGAAGAAGCGCTGCATCTGCCACAGATCTATTCCTAATGATGTCATCACCACAAATTCAAGCGGCAAAGAAAAGCGACCATGAAAGTGTGTGAGTGCGGTGAAACATAGAGCGAGGGAGTGCTTTCAGAGGACGAAAGTGGAGTTCGGCAGAAGACTAAATGAGATTAGTGCCATGGGGATAAAACAACCTCTGAAATCTGCCAGCATCTCTTCTTCCTGCTGATACAGGAAGTTTCGAAAGGGCTTCTCTTTTGCTTTCTCTGACACACAGACTTGACATCTACGGAATACAATCAGCTTTAAAGTTTTCATTCATCAGCCCCAAGGATATTCAAGTATAATTGACAAGTGTTAATTAAAGATTCAGAGTGAATGATGGACAGGGATGCTTACGCCGCTTGGGACCGACAGGTCAAAACACGCTGCTTTTGAAAGCGCGCACACACACACACACACACACACACACACACTCACTCATGCACGCACACACGCACACACACACACACACACACCAGAGGAGCTCTCTCATGGGAATTTCATCAAACCAGATAAAAGAAAGAGCAAAAGCCTGAAAATCTGGGAGTCAAACTAGAAAAAATGTAAATGATGTTGTTTCTAGTTTAATATTGTCATCCTCAATGTTTTGTGCCAGATAACTGATAACAGTTTAATTTATATACTATACACATTATAATCTAAAAACAGCTTCAGATGTAGGTTTCTTGGAGTGGATTACATTGGATTATTTTTTTTCGAACGGGATACTTCACTCAAAAGAAATGGGGAGTTTCAGGAGAGTATTTTCTCCAACACTGCTCTCTTTAATAAGGCTTTACCGTCTCGTTCTCTCCCACGCCATCTGAAGGTGAAAAGTCTTTGATTTGAGATGATAACGTATTCTTGTCTCCACATGAAAGAGCATGTGTGAGTCAACTGTGCTGTCCCACGTCTGATGATCCACGGCTGCATCCCAATTCACAAACATGTGTGACGTATTAAAGGTGCATCGTTTTCTGCCGATGCACATTTATTCCTACAGTAAGATTAAACAAAACAATTGTATTTTGGCCACAGTTTTTGCAATAAACAGTATGTACATATAATTTTATATTAAAATTAAAATGATAACAAATTACATCAAATGTATTTTATGAATGTGCATCTGTAACGGCACACTTTCATATTAACATCCCGTTAGTAATAGAGTATGATTGAGTACGATATTTCATGCATTTTTGCAAGTAATTAAAAAATAGCTCTCAAAGGGTAAGTTCACCCAAAAATGAAAATCTTGATCAAAACCTGACCTTTTACAAAACATGTGACTCTGGGCCACAAAACATGTCTTGGGTTTGAATGAATTAGCTTTCCATTGATGTGTGGTGTGTTAATTAATTAATAGATAAAACTATCTGAAAATCTGGGATCAGTGTGTTATTGATTCACGATGCAATCCAGCTCACGAATAAAGCGTTCAGTGCTATTTGTGAACTGATTTAACATGGTTTTATCTTCTTTTTCCTTCAGTCCCAGTCTCTCTCTCTCTCTCTTTATGAAGCTAATATTAGCCAGCGCTGATAGACACGAGCGCAGTACAACACAACCCTCCATTCACTGCAGATTATAGCTGGCCATTCTCATGATAATGTCATCCACCGAGCTGCAAATATTAGCTTCTTTCTATTATTTTACACATAACCGCGCTTGTGCAAGATGTTTCTGGTGAGATCTGGACTTTTAAAGAGCTTTGAAAATATATTCATAATTTCAACAAATCTAATGTATCTAAGTGTGTCATCTAGATACGGCTTAGGGATTTTAACTGAAGACACTGATTTTATGCATGGAAGAATATGAAAGAGAAATAACATAAATTAAATTTCATCATAATACACGGCTATGCTTGAATGTCTGTCATGCAGCCGGATCACAAACTACTTAAGAATTAATTTCATGCATCAAAAAATTATAAAAAATTAAATAAAATTGACAATAAAAATAAAATATATTAATTAATTAATAAACAAATTAATTAATTAATTTTATCATAATACATGGCTATGTTTGAATGTCTATTATGGAGCCAGATTACAAACTACTTAAAGAATTTAAGGAGATTTTAACAAGCAAAACATATATATATATATATATATATGTGTGTGTGTGTGTGTGTGTGTGTGTGTGTGTGTGTGTGTGTGTGTGTGAGATGTATAAGTATAATTAGTTTAACTGCTGATTTTGTAAATAGTTACAAAAGATTAAGGTATTACATTTTATAATTTAAAATAAGAAGTTTTTAAAAAAAATTATTTAATAATTATTTAATAGTTATTTAAAGGTTCAGATTAAATGACCTAAACTTAGGAATTTTTTTTTGTAGCATGATATTTGGTATATTTACAAATGTATTCGTTTATAGAAATATATAAATATTAAATAATATTAATTTTTTTTTTCTTTTGATATCTGTCCTGAGATATTAAAATTATTTCCCTGCCCTGTGCATCTATCTATGTGTGTGTGTGTGTGTGTGTGTGTGTGTGTGTGTGTGTGTGTGTGTGTGTGTGTGTGTGTGTGTGTGTGTGTGTGTGTGTGTGCGTGTGTGTGTGTTTTACTCCATGTGAATTCTTCACAAACCAGACGTCACATGGCTGTTCTGGAGCATGTGAGGTTTCCATCAGGTTACGTCTCATCTTTCCTGGACAAGGAAAGGGTTCTGTCACTCAGCCAGGTGTGTGTGTGTGTGTGTGTCGTTCTGTCTCTATCTGTTAAACACACACACACACACACAGTCTTTCCTTTCTATGTGTCTTCCGACAGCTCAGGGAAATGTTCTGAGAGCACATTAGTCAAGCTAAACGACGGACACACCTCCCTCACCTCCAGATTGATCTGTGTTTACCGTGCTAACGTCTCCTCCACAGGATTCCTGGCTCCAGGGTCTGAACCGAGAGAAGCGTTGCGATGGGAGCAGGTTGCAATGGGACGGGCGGCGCATTAACGGATCCACCCAGACAACAAACTGCTGGTTAACCCACTGAATCTCCAAAAACAGGCCAACAGACCAGACGAAACGAGACGAGACCAGGATGTACCGGACAGAGTGCACAGCCGACTCATTATCAGGATGAAGGAGTTTGTGAAATTCTTCTAAACCAGATGACAGAATTAAACTGGAACGATCATTCATTCTCTAAACAGTTGCACCACTTTTGCATGAGTCTGCATAAGACAGAAATTTTTAATGTACACATATATTAAAAAGTTAATTAATGATGCTATACTGTATACCAGCAATTCAGTTCAACTAGAAAATACACTGACATTTTTGTTTTGAAAGAAGTCTCTTCTGCTCACCGAGTCTGCATTTATTTGTTCAAAAAATACTTTTTAAATAGTGAAATATTATTATGATTATAACATGTGTTTTCTATGCGAATATCTGTTAAAGTGTAATTTATTTCTGTGATGCACAGCTGTATTTTTTGTAGGATTGGGGGAGAGATTTTAAAGATGAGATCTGTTTAACGTCTCAGACTGAACCGAGATGAAATGTAGTGCAAACTGAGTTTCGGATTGAGATCACAACAATGTGCTAACTTCAAATGCATGATTTAAGAATAAATCACCAGTCACCTCTTCAGTATTACAGTAGTTCTCATCATTCACTCGTCTCTCCGTGTCTCCTATTTTTACCCTTATGACACAAAAACAATTTCCTGAAAATTCTCTCGAAGAGCATCCCATGTCCCTCTTTATGTGCTTTTAGTCTGCTTTTACTTTTACTATTGCACATATTTTTTTAATGCACACATTTTTTTTCTCTTGCTGGATCACAAAACCATTAAAGGAGGGACCCAAACCACATCTACAGACCAGAAGATCAGAGAAACACAATACGGTAAAATACTGTAAAAAACAACACAAGCACCGTAGCTTGGGCCCCATGAAATCTCTTTTATTTTTCCTAAATGTAATTAAAAAAAATTCACAGATTGTATTTTTTTTTCTAGATTCTGTTTTAATGGTTTAAATAAATTTGAATAATCATACAAAATATGTCTAATTAATTTAATTCATCAAATTTGAAAATATAATAATTGATCAAAATTGCAACAATAATTTTCCCCATGATATATGTTTTTTTTTTTTTGCTTTAGAAATTCTTATTTTCAAAAACAGTGGTACTGAAATTAATACATAATGTTTTTAATACATTTAAAAGAAATTTAATTTAATTTTAATTTTAATAATTTAATACATTTATTAAAATTAATTAAAATATATATATATTTAAATTATTATTATTTTTTTTTTCCAAACAAAGTGCTGCACAACAGAGGATTACTGTTTAGGGATTAATGGACGAAAAAATTGTCTGAAATGTTTGTAAAAAATGTAAAATTAATACACATTGTAAAATCATGTTTTATTGTTAATACTTTGACAAGTATGTTCGGCTGTCCAATAGTGATATATTTCTGTCATAATTTCTTCAAGTTAAGCTGGACTTTTATTTTGGCGGGTTGTAGTACACACCTTTGAGTTCTGTGTATCCGACATTCGTTTTTTTACCAAAGAAATGGTTAAATGTGAAACTGTGGTGCTCCTCCACACATCATATAGACATCATAGAAAACTACAGAAGTGCAACTACAAAAACAACTCTGTTTTATTGAAACTGGAGCGTGAATGCTGCATGATGATGCACATCCTCAAGTTTAATACTTGGTGTTGTTTCAGAAAGCCCTTCTGAATTTATTTTCAATCACCAGAGCTAAATCTCCCCGTCACTGCATATTAAAATCTGCTCTCTGGAGTTGGTTGTTTATGTGCTGTTATAAGTGCATTATTATGAATTAAAGTAGTCGGCAGGAACTGTGGTAATCTTGTTAGTGTCACGCCGTCATCCAGCTGGACTCATATTCTACATAATTGACTTTCTTCCTTCACAGATTTTCTTGCTTCATGAATTTAACCTCACAGTTTCAAAGTTTGAACTCTCTAACTGAGTTTGTAGTTCTTTTAATAATTCACTTTATTGCTACATACAGTAGCAACCACCAAGAAAAGACCTGGTACCCACATTTATTTGATCCAAAATACAGCAAGAGCAGTAAAATTGTGATATATTTTTACTATTTAAAATAACTGCTTTCTATTCGACTATATTTTAATATGTAATTTATTCCTGCGATTTCAAAACGGATTTTTTTGCATCATTACTCCAATCGCATCATCCTTCAGAAATCATGCTAATAGAGTAATTATTATTATAATGTTGAAAACAGCTGAGTAGAATGGTTTCAGGTTTCATCGATGAATAGAAAGTTCAGAATAAGGAATCGTTTGTAACATTTATCATTGATTTAAAACATCTTTGTTCAATAAAAGTATTACCGTATTTTTCGGACTATAAGTCGCACCTGAGTATAAGTCGCATCAGTCCAAAAATACATCACGACGAGGAAAAAACATATATAAGTCGCACTGGACTATAAGTCGCATTTATTTAGAACCAAGAGAAAACATTACCATCTCCAGCCACGAGAGGGCGCTCTATGTGTTCAGTGTAGACTACAGGAGAACTGAGCAGCATAGAGCGCCCTCTGGTGGCTGGAGACGGTAATGTTTTCTATTGGTTCATTTCTCTTGGTTCATGTCAAATTAAT
>NW_020525775.1:0-19074 GCF_003368295.1 Carassius auratus
TTTGCTAAACTAAGAGTCAAATACTAATACATATCACACACATTTAAATTTTGGGGCAAAATAATCAATTTCAATGAGACTCAACTGTTATTATTGATGTTTTTCAGTTTTGTTTGTTGCATTTTTTTTCTTATCCACCATGATGGATTTGTTTTTTGCACTGAGTGCAGTGCATTATTTTACCGACTTCTCTACAAAGGACATGCAGTGCTACCTAGAGAAGGTGTCTTAGTTGACTTCATGAAGTTTTGAAACAAATATAATGCCTCAATATGATGATCTCTGCTCACCCACTCACTTGAAGGTGTAATGAGCTCTCTAGGCATGTTATTTATTGTGCAGCATACTGCTGATTCTGTTTTGGTTGCTTTCCCATTCATAGCAATGTGGGAGTTGAGGTACCTGAATTTCACCTGCCTGAACTTTTTCTATAAGGACTATTTAGTGAAAGTTCTGGCCTTTAGAACAGCTTGGTGGCACACATATCAAACAAAGGTGCAACATGTGAACTCTGGAACTGATATGAATTCAGTGAAACAGTCGAAGCTGATAAACACACCTTCTTCAGCAGGTTATAGGAAGTGGTGAACCCTGTGATCTGACATATAGCTGTTTTTTAACTAAGTCAAAAACGTTCACAATCATCATGTGAATCAAAAAGAGGTTTAAATAGGGCAGGAAAGGTTTTTAAAAACTAAAAGAGTCCTTCTATTAAAGTATTCCAGCTTCTAAACTTCTTAAGGAAAATGGCAAATGTCAGTGTATATATGTTCAAAAGATTCATTAGACCAGGAAATAAAAAAAAGTGAAATCTCAGTGTGATTTGCAGTTCAAACATGCTGCAGGATGTTTCCATCTGACTGAAAAGCAAAATGAAGACTAATGCTGTGGAAAAGATTAAATTAATCTATTCGGGTTGAGTCATAGGCTCTCAAACAGAGCAGCTTTGATGAAATGAAGCACCAGTGAATGCGAAGCCCCAACCAGCTTGTGGTTCATAAACTTGCCTGAGGTATGTGCCGCTCACCACCAGACCTGAAGATAATTGTAGTGGTAAAATCCTTGTCATGTGACTGTTTAAGCATAAACAAGCTCAGGTGTAATGCACTGGAAGTATGATTCTCTATACAAACAAATTACACTTCTCTGCAGATGTTCTATGTTAGAAGTCAGACTTATACCATGTTGTCTATTTATAAAGATAATCACACTTTTTTTTTTTTGCACCACACATATTATAATTTGGTCTTCAATCACTATTTTAATGAGCACCCTCTCACTTCTGCTTAGAATCAAATAGATCATTTTGTTGCTTCCGCACCTTTAAGACTTAAGCAGAAGTAAAGGCCCTTTTTGCATATAAAATGAGCAACAGCCCCCGTAAAAGGTGGTGGACATGCAGCAACAAGAAAGAGTCTGACATTCTTCTTGTTCATTCACCTTCTCTTGACTTTCTCATATCCTGTCTTGTCCTTGCTGAAAGCACATTTGGAGTCACATGACTGTTTGTTAGTGATGGTGGTTTGAGGGGCACGATCATTGGGAGAGGGAGGGACGTCTTTCACATCACCTTATGTCTTTCGTTGTCCCTCCTTGTCTTCCCCCTCTCTCTCCCTCCATTGACTCATCACAGTCTACCTCACCACAATGTGTGTGTGATGCATATGAACAAGTACAGAAACGAGAAACATCAGCAATGGAAGGAGTGTTGTCACTCCGAGCACAAAGGAATCCTCAGAATGTGCTTTGTTGTTCACTTGGGCCAGTTTATTTTAGTAAAAATGTTAACCTGTAGCATTTGTGTTTATATGACAGGCATGCAGTTGAGATTTTCACCCAAAATAAACATTATTACTCAAACCCATGTCATTCAAATCCTCTATGACTTTGTTTTTTCTAAAATATATTTTCATGTCAATTTAATGGAACCAAACAGACCCCACTGACTTTCACTAAATGGACAAAAAAAGTTGAAATGAGTGCTGTAAGTTGATAAAAAAAATAATAATGTATTGTGAACAGTAAATTCGAAAATTAAATATAAATGAATCCTTAAAGCTACAAAAGTTACTGATTCCCTTGTTTTCTTTTGTTCTTTGGTTAAGAGACATCACATTAGCTGGTTTGTTAGGTTATTTTGGCTCCTATGACTTTAAGAGCTGCCTCTTCTGAACAGATCTGACATGCAGTGTATTTTCTCACAATTCTTTACTTTTTTTATTTTACCATTTTCTTAAAGGGATCATGAACTGCCTCTGTTTCATATAATGTTTCATATAACTCCTCTCAGAACTTCTGGCTGCCCCGTGTCTCGCTCTCTCATAGGCTTTAGGTCATCGTCGATGTATTTTTCAGTCTGAACTCATTTCACACAGCGATTTTGCAAAAGGGCTGGGGACAACGTGTAGAGGTCATCGATGAAAAATACGTAGACGCAAAATATGCGCATAGATTCGTCAACCTGTTTTTTTTCGTTTGCAAAACGTTTACCTTGTGTGTGCTGAATATACGCGATGGCCGGATCAACATTCTGTCCAACGTTATATAACCAATCCAGGGGGGTTTTCTGCATTGATCTTTTTTTTTTGGCGGGCTGTCAAAGCCTTATTGATCGGTGAGTGATGTAGAATAGAATGACTGCTGCGCGCTGACAGGGCGCGTACGAGAGAGAGCCCCGGCTGCCCGCAACAGTCTTGAACAGTCTTCAAACAACACGAGCACTTATTGCTCTCTCTCTCCCTTGTGCATATTAATCAAAATCAATGAAAACGATAGAAAAAGGGCGAAACACCAAAAGTTTCTCGCGCACTCACAGTCTTCAAACTACACGAGCGCTGTCTTGCTCTCTCTCTCTCTCTCTCTCTCTCTCTCTCTCCCCCTCGTGCATATTAACCAAAATCATTAGACATGATAGAAAAAGGGCGGAACGCCAAAGTTTCACGTGGAGCATTCAGAGATTTTTTTTCTCCATGACAGGCTGCTGGCTCCCACTGTTAATTTTTTTTTTTTTTTTTGGGGGGGAAAAGCACTCTCTGTATTAGCTTAAAGCCCTTCAAGTTTACATTGGTTACTGTATTCTTTCAATTGCTCTAAACAAGTATTTTGGGTGACCTTTTTTATTGAATGCTAGACATCAAGTTGTTGTTATTTTCATCTGAAAGAAGAACTTTTTTCAGTAAGCTAGGCCCTATGTGTTCAGTAAACTTGTTTCAGTAAGCTATGTGTTTTCAAGGCTTCAAGGTTTTATTGAATGCTATCTCTATACAAGTGCAAAGTAATGCATTCTTAGTCAGTCTTTTATTTTGTAATTTTAAGAGCAATAAACATATATTGCAATGTTAAGGGAATTCATGTTTTTTTCATTCAGATATGTAAATCAACATGTATAAATTGTTAGTAGTCAGTTAATGGGGAGATAATCGAAATCGAATCGGTCTGAAAAATTAATCGTTTAGATTAATCGATGCATCGAAAAATAATCGCTAGATTAATCGTTTAAAAAATAATCGTTTACCCCAGCCATATGCAAAACCTGTCGGTGAGTGGAAGTCAGGCTAAAATCTGTGTGAGCTCAGCATTACAAATGGCTTACTTCTAACTGTCTCTGCATTAGTGCTCTGGCACTAAATATAAAAATAAAAAAAAATACCACCCCACTGTGGCAAATATATTACTCATACCCAAGTTCTCTGGGAAGGGATCGAAATCTGTGATGATTAGACTGTCAGACATAATACATTCCTGTTGAAATTCACCAAACAGAATTTTAAAGAAGATGAAATGACCGCATCGCCCACTGAAGCCCCATTTCATAATCCTGTTAGACACGAGTCATGATCTGATGAGATTCTCATCCCTCATGGAGTGGAATATTTATGAGGGCCTCGGGGCTGCAAGGTAGATAAAATAGCAACTAGGGAGCGCATCTCCAAAAATCATGAAACATTAATGAAATCGAGCTTGCAGGGCAGCACCGCTTTAGTCATTATTATATCTGTTCGTTGCTCTCACAAATATTGAAATAAAATCCATTGATTTTGTGATTTAGGGTTTAATGAAATGCCGCTTTAATTCTGCTCACCTTCCTCAATGGCTCTTGAGGATTACATCTGTTCATCTGTGCCTGATTGTAGGTATGTTAGGCCTGACTCTTATCTTTACGGCTGCCTCATTTTTATGATCAAAATCAAATCGGTTACATAGGTGGAGCTTGAGTAAGCAATTTTTCCCTGAAAGGGATAAAGAATGTATGTATCATAATAGCTTGCCTGTGGAAAGAGAGGAAGAGAAACACATGAGAGCATATGGCGCAAATCCATTCACCGTAATGTCTGAAAGTGAACACTTGAGTAAATGTGATCGCTATCTCTTGTGGTTTTTAGATGCTTTATGTTATCTCTTTTACCAGCAGGGTTCTGCAGATAGATAAAATCATGTTGCTTTTTAAACAATGTTGTCTGTACCTTGTTTAACTGGGTCCTGGAAGTAATGGGTTCTGACAAGTCCTTCCAGTCCAAACAAATTCACAAGCCCACACACGTGGCAGGAGTTGCACAAGGGTTTTCACATTACATGTACACAGTGTCCAATAAATTCTGAAGATAAGGTTAAAATATGAGCAATACTTGGCACAAGACTGGCTGTGCATTTTGGCCTTATGCTTTTTTTTTGTCTCAAGACAGACTTGATCTCAATCAAAGTTTACACATGTTTCAGACTTCTTGTAGGAGCACCAAAGGAGAAAGCAGAGTCGCAAATGTCAGCCAATGAGACTGGAGATGTGTTTGCCTGCCCAATCACCACAGACCCCAAAGACTGCAAAAGACTGAACCTTCTCAGCTCGGGTAACTTTCCTGACATTCATACAAGCCATGCGTTTTTTTGGGGGGCAGGTGGGGGGGGGCTTCACTTTTTAGAGTATATATAAATACTATTGTTGTTGTTGTTATGACAAACATATGAGAAAATATATTTACTTTTATATATTTCATAAAGGGTGAGTTATATTACATTTATATAATTTTAAGAAATGTATGAAAAATAGAAAGTAAACAAAAAAATATGAATTCAAAAATTATTAAATCTATGAAATTTATTAAAGAAAAATAAATAAATTAAATAAGTAAATGAATGGTAAATGTTTTTCATTTATCTATCTATTGATATTTGTGAATTACATGCCTTTATTTCCTCCCTTTATAAAATAATATTAATAATAATATAGTATAAAAAATAATCATAATAATATTTAAAATATTAAGAAATATGTAATTTATAATAATATAATACCATAATATGTATTATTATTATAATTATATAGATAGTAATACATGCCTTACAACTATAAATAATATTAGTAATAATACCATTCAAATCAGACTTATATTTGCTTTTAATTTGGTTTTTTTGTTGTTGTTGTGTCCCACATGTCTGTATTTTCCTTTGTTTTATGCAGATCCTGATAACATACCAAACCCTGCAAATGATGTGATGGATGGGATGTGGCTAGGTGTGTCGTTAGCCAGTCAGAGTCAACCAGGGGGACGTGTCCTGGTGAGTTTATCATAATGACCTCTCTTATGTTGAGTCTATGAAAAATCCATGCACAAAAAGCATTCCTCCTACCATCTTAACATAGTATTCATCGCTCTATTTACTAGGCCTGTGGCCATCGTTATATACGAAAAATGTCAACCAACCTTCGGATGATTGGGAAGTGCTATGTTCGTGGAAATGATTTAAAATATAACCAGGCAGACTATCAGTGGCAGTCAAACATGGAGGTGTGTGACCCCAGAGATATCATGAGAGGGAAGGCATGTGTCTTGCTGGGATGTCTGCTGCCATCACTCAGACCGAGATCTTCCTGGGTGCACCTGGATGCTTCAACTGGCAAGGTGAGGCGAATTTATTTACTTGTAATCATTTTGTTTCTACATGCAAGAATGATGTTAAATTCCCCTCTAATCATTTTCAATATTTTGCAGGAAACACATTTTCACAGTGGCATAACCCTGCAGATAATTATGATGACGTTAAGAGCAAGATTCTGGACTTGAAAAGAGGGAATATTTACATTGGTGAGGCAGTGCTACAACTTTGCTTTCTGGATTCTCTGCCATTTACTCAGTTTTCAAAACAACAGCAACAATCAAAAGGTTATTAGTTCAGGGCTGTCAAATCAATTTATCACGATTCATCTCAGCCAAAATATGTAATATAATTGTGTGTACCATATATATTTATATGTATATGTAAAACACACACATACATGTATTTATGATATATATGTAATATATGTTTTAGGGCTGTCAATCGATAAATTATTTTTATCTAATTAATTACTCAGCCAAATCCAAATCCAATCTGACTGAGAAATTAGCCACAAAAGATAATTTAAAGCCATTATTGTGTTACATGAGAAAAGCATGAAATATAAATAATGAAAAATAGTTTTTTATTCATACAGATTTTTGTTTAAAAAAAAAAAAATATATATATATATATATATATATAAATATATATATATATATATATATATATATATATATATATATATATATATATATATAAATTATCAAATGAAACTAAATTTGAAAATTAAATAATAAATTAAAACTGCCAGTAGGCGACGATAAATGACTTAATAAATAAGAATAAGAATTATGAATAAGAATTATCATATAATATAAATATGAGACAATAACTGACATTTATTGTATGAAATGTAAGTTGATGTACAGGTCTGGGGGCGGGACGGGCGGGGCGGGGCAGGTGCATTAAGTGCACTACCCAATCTCATGAAAGTGCTTATCAATAGTACAAGTTTATTTTTCGATTTTATGTACTATTTAAATGTAGAAATGGACTTTGAAATGCATATGATACACAGTGGGTAGGATTAGGATTGTGAGGTGAGGTTTACCAATTTTTCAGTTACCCAGAACTGCCTTTAACTGTCATTTAACATTATTGACACACTGTTTTCCTATTGAATGTTGTTCAGTTGCTTTGACGCAATGTATTTGTTTAAAGCACTATATAAATAAAGGTGACATGACTTGACTTGTTTATCCAGGCCGTCAAATTGCGTATTATATTCATGTCAAACACGTGCGTATCATGTCAAAGTCCATTTCTGCGTATCAGTATCACGATTTTCTGTTTGTATTTTCATGAGAACGGGCTGAACTGTGTTGGGATATTTTAATCACATTATTTTTCCTAAACTAATAAGTTGAATTAATGTGGTAAACTGACAGCTCTAATATATTTATACTTATATGATATATTATATAAAACTTACATAATGTGAATATCCATATCGGTCTATATATATATATATATATATATATATGTATATGTATATATATATACAAACACACACACACATATATATATATGTATGTGTATTTATATATGTATATAAAAAGAAACAATACGCACACATATGTAATCACATAGTTTTATTTTGGACAATTAAATTTCACAATTAATTGACAGCCCTAATTTATATGCAGTTGTACTATTCATGTTGCTTTCTTATTTAAAAGCATTTGTTGTCAGCAGTTGACTGACCTTTATCCAATTTACATAACGAATTCCTGTGTTTTACCTTTTTCCCGAAACACACAATTATTTTTAATTAATTAATTAATATTACATTTCCTTTGTTAACTATGTCAATATGTAGACATAGGAAATTGCTCTGGGTCATTGTTGACTGATTGCTCTTCAGGTTACTCTATAGCTGTGGGTCAAGGTGTGTTGAGCAAAGACAAAATAACAGTGGTAACAGGAGCTCCAAGAGATGAGGCCAGAGGATCTGTGATGATGGGTGAAGTTCATAAAGAGTCTCCTGAAGGAGAAGTCAAAATAAAAGCCACTGTCACGGGAGAACAAGTTGGGTCCTATTTTGGCAGCAGCATTGCTATTGTTGACCTTAACAATGATGGGTAAAGACAATTCTTGGCTTTTTGTTTCCCCTCAACTAGAGGTCACTTATAAGGTGGAGATTTAACTTGTCTTCATTATTATCCATGTAGTTGGAAGGATCTGATTGTTGGAGCCCCTTTCTATTTCGACCGGAGAAACGATGGAAAAGGGGGGGCAGTGTATGTCTATATGAACCAGGGCGGCTCCTTTACTAACAAAGCTGACGTGGTGCTCACTGGGCCTAAGGACTCAGCTTTCGGCATGGCTGTTGTTGCTATTGGTGATGTTAACCAGGATGACTTTCAAGGTAGGTTTGTGGGTTTATTTGCTTGCACTCTGTACAATATAACATGCATGTAGTTATTTGTGGCTATATGCAAAATTAGCTTTTGTGTGCAACACTTCATCTGAGCAGCGCGTTAACAGTCAAGGATATTTTACTCTGCTGCCTTCCTGTGGCATTACTGAGAGGTATTTTGCCAGTGATCGTTTCTCAATCCTCTGTTCTTTTACAGATTTTGCTGTTGGTGCTCCATATCATAGTACAGGCAGAGTATCGATATGGATGGGCAGCAAACTGGGTATTTCCCAAACACCTAGTCAGGTGAGATGGAAATATAAAGAAGCATTTAGTGTGTTAAGATGTACAATTACTAAAAATAATTAAGTGCAGCACTTAAAAGTCTTAAGAAGTTATTTTTTTCTCAAGCAGAAAATGAAACTCTTTATGTGAATGAATAAATCAATAAAAGTGAGTAATGAATGAATAAATGGGGTTCTTGCTGAAGTCTCATTGATTAGACTCAAAGAAAAACACATCTTGTCTTCGCTGCCTGCAGATTACTCTAATAATCATAATAAGCATCCAATAACCATTTAATAAGCATTTCATCACGACCAGCTTGAGATTTGTAATGCACCATGTTTTTGAGCTGTTACTTTTAAAGAGGTTTTCTCAAGATGGAGGAATGATTCAGTTAAAATAATGAAAATACAATTTTAACATTTAACATTATACTGTAAATGTAATCATTTCAATGCATCCTTGCATTAAAAGTATTCAAATAAAAATAATAAAAATATTAAATCCTTTAAAAAAATAACACTTACCTCAAACTGAAACAAACTGCAGTGTAAGTTTGGTTTTACACTATTAGAGGTTAATACTGATTATGTGACTGTCAGTTTGTATGATTGTTTTG
Organism: Carassius auratus; assembly: GCF_003368295.1. Taxonomy (NCBI): domain Eukaryota; kingdom Metazoa; phylum Chordata; class Actinopteri; order Cypriniformes; family Cyprinidae; genus Carassius; species Carassius auratus. The sequence goes on from NW_020525775.1 coordinate 9,138, forward strand.
TAGATAGTCAGTTCATTGCTCTGATATTAATTCCTCAGGTCATTGATGGAAAAGACATCCCCGGTGGTGGGTTCCACACGTTTGGTTATTCCATCAGTGGTGGTGTGGATGTGGACGGGAACAGTTACCCAGACATAGCGGTTGGATCATTAGATGACCGCGTGGTCTTGCTAAGGTTATTTGAATGTGTCACAATATTTTAATGTTTTAGTTATTTTAGTTGTATAGCATCAAGGTACAAGACAAACTAATAAAACAGTTATTATATCACAGTTGTAAATTATTGTACTTTTTTGTAGACCTGCAAAGCTTTATTTCACTCTGTTTTCTTTCATTTCGGTCTTATAAGAGCACGTCCTGTGATTCACCTGAATAGTTATCTCACTGTGACACCGGAGGTTATCAAACCAGAGGATTGTGATGACTGGTAATGAATCCTTCAACATCTTACTCCAACTTTCATGATATAATAACTGTCAGTTATTTCCCAAAATGTAAAATATGGATGGATCCGAGATGGATCAGACTCTCTCAATAGGACCAGTTGACAACACTGACTGTTTATAGACTAATTTAAAAACTAATCACTGCATGTCCAAAAAAATCTGGCTGTAAATAAAAACCATTGGCATAATTAAAGTAGATCTAAATTTAATGCTGAAATCTTTAGTTTTCATAATTGAATCGCAACAGTTTTAATCGTAATACTGAATATTTATTTGAAAATCTTTTGTAATGTCAAAATCTGTCAATTCTGCTTTGTTTTCCTCATGCAGTATTGAAGCAAAGGTCTGTTTGTCCTACACATTCAGCACTGCCAGTGCCAGTTCCCAGAAGAGTATTAGTAAGTCCTGCATCTCCGTTTATTATCCTAAATATAAAGACAAACTCTCTAGATATTATACTGTTGTTTCCTCAGCCTTTCAATATACAGTGGAAGCCGATCAGCAATCGTCTCGGAGCCCTCGTGTTCAATTCCTTGACGACAAAGTTTCCAAACACACTGGCGAAATGTCTGTTGCTGCTTCTGAAGTTTGTCGTTCTCTGAAACTCAAGCTAGTGGTAAGACACAAGACCATTCTTTCAATTGCCATTTTATTCTTTATGACTGAAAGACTCATATTTATTAAGTGGGTTATTTGGGTTGTGATCAGATTGTGCTAATTGTATTCACAGTCCAAGACGATCCAAGACAAGGTTGCTCCGATAGTTTTCTTGCTGAGCGTGTCTTTGGTGGAGCCTGTACCCTCCAGCGGGCAGAAACTAGAAGACATCAATGCCTTTCCTGTGATCAGCCAGAAAGATGCTCAACCTAAAAGAGCTGAGGTACATTTGACGGCACATTATGCTCGCTCAAACACAAATTATGTTTTCATTGCCCTTCAGAACATACTCACATTCTCGCTTCTTTTGCACCAATGTCATCTCGTTCTTTAGATTCACATTCAGAAAGCCTGTGGATCAGATAACAAATGTGAGAGCAACCTTCAGATGACGGCTGCATTCACAGATGAGCAGAACACACCGTTTCCCACGTAAGCTCACTAGCGTTCTTCATGTGAAAGGGAAAGATGACTGAATAGTGCAGACATTTTTAATTGAATATTTCCCATCATGCTACGAAGGAAGAATCTAACCAAATTTAATTCTTAGGTCCTTTCAAGTATGACCCATTTTTGCTCATGAACCCTCAGCAATGATCCAATCACCTGGACTGGACTTGAATGGAAATGGTGATAGATGTGATGTGGACTACTAATATGTGTTTCTACAGGAGGAATGGCCAGCAGATCTTCCTTTACACTACTGATGTGAAGAAGCTGAAGTTGATGGTGAATGTGTCCAATGTCCCATCACAGGACAGGATAGCAGAAGATGCTTACAATGCTTTTCTAAATGTCACCTTTCCCACCTCGCTCAGCTTCTCCAGCGTAAACCCCAAGGTAAGATCAATAGATGTCCTCAGAAATGTCATCTTAGTTCCTTCTGCGGTTCAGTCCATGACAGTTTCTCAGGTAATAGTCTATATCAAAGATGACCAATTAGCAGACCACGACTCAGATCTAGACCCTAAATTTATAATGTCTGGTAATGTTTCTCATAAATTAATATAATCATAAAACAAAGCATATGCAGTCTTAATCTTTTGTTTCTGTATAGGCAAAAGTTGTATTATAGCTCCTTGAAGCAACAACTGTACCCTTTTTTTCCTTTTTGCAGTGTATACTAAACAAATCAGAATTTTGTGAAGAGGCTATTTAGGATTTATTTAGGATACTGCTGTTATCAGTTTAGACATTTACAACAAGTGTTCCTTACATACAAATTGCTTATTTCATTTAATGGATGTGCAACAAGGTTGCATTAAATTGATCAAAAGTAACATTTGTATGTTACAGAATATTTCTATTTCTGTTTCAAATAAATTCTGTTCTGTTGAACTTTTTATTCAATAAAGAATCCTGAAAAAAAATGTATCACGGATTCCACAAAAATATTTGTAATAATATTAAAACTCCATAATCATCGGTAAGAAGGTGATCAAAATGAAACTTTAATGACAAAAATAAACATAAAACAGCGCACCAGCCCCTCACGGACGACTGGTGCGCATAAATAAAAAGCAAAACATAAACTAAAATCCCAGGCCTGGTCCTCTCTCGTCCTTCATGGTCGTCGCTCCAGTTTTATATCCTTCTATCTCCTACGTGGGACTCGAGACCGGTGGTGGGTCGCAGGTGTAGCTCATCTCCAATCACTCTACCGGCCTCGCTCGTTCCCACATCTCTCGGCCCTGCCCCACTCGTCACAATATTAATCAGCACAACTGTTTTCAACATTGATGATTTTAAAAATTGAGCAGCAAATCAGCATATTAGGGTGATTTCTAAAAGATCATGTGCACACTGAAGACTGAAGTAATGATGCTAAAAAATAAAATAATAATAATAAAAGCTTTATCATCATTTAAATAAATTACAATATACTAAAATAAATGAAAATAAAAACAGTTACATTAGATTTAAATGATTTCACATTATTGCTGGTTTTACAGTATAAAAATATATCTAGCCTTTGTGAGCATAAGGAACTTTCAGGAACTTCTTAGAAAACCCCAACATTTTGTACATAAGTAAATTTATACTGCAAACTGAATTTGTTTGGTTCTTGTTTTTGTTTCTTGTAGATCTTGATATGTGAACCGTCTGATGGGGCGGTTCTGTGTACACTGGGGGACCCCTTCAAAAGTCATCAGAGCGTAAGTCTTCATTGGTATCAGTGACTTGACATTCATAGGTTTTAAGCACACTTACCCTGGGATTTAACACCAGACATACTGCAACAACCATATTAAATGGGAGACTTCAGGGTTATTTATTGGATACAGGATGTAATAATAAGAGGTGAATTTAATTAACAGCGTTGCAATGAAGTGCATTTGTAGAAGCAGATGTAATGAATCTGAAGATGGATGTCTTTATTTTTCGTGGGTACTTCTGTCATTCACAGGTGGAGTTTGAGATCATCTTTGAAACGACAGGAATCACAATAGGCATGCAGGAGATTCAGACTGAACTGCGGCTCTCAACGTATGAGAAATCTCCATGATTTTCTTCAGATTCATAAATAGACTGAACGTTTGGGGAGAGATGCTGTGCAAAAAATCAATATCTCTTCTAAAGACACAGAATCCTGAAGAGAAAATATTATGTGCAGACGGTTACATAACCTGTGCAGGATCTCTAAGATGATTAGCATTTTTAAATTACAGAGAGAAAATCTAATGAAATGTTACCTTATTCGATAATCTATTCCCTAAAGAAGCTAAATAAAATGTATTTATATATTATACAAAATACAAAAAAATCACTTGAATTATGGTGTTCAAAGGTTTACATGTCCTTTTTCTTAACATTATATGTAGCTTGTATTTGTATAAGTCTGTGTAATTTCAGTCACTATATTAAATATAGCTTCTGGGAACTACTATATACAAATCTGTCTTATTTTTCAAGTTTCTTTTTTTTCTTTTTAAACATAAACATCTGGCAAATTCTAAATTTATGCATTTAGCAGATGCTTTTATCCAAAGTGACTTATAGTGCATTCAGGCTATCAATTTTTACATATCATGTGTTCCCGGGGAATCGAACCCCCAACCTTGCACTTGATAGCGCAATGCTCTATCAATTGAGCTACAGGAACACAATTCTGTAAGGAGAAGGTAAAGTTGAGCAGAACTGTATATAGAAATAATATCATTAACCCACCCACAGGAAGAAATCCAGTTCATTAAAACAGGGTCAAAAGCATTCAGTGATTCACTGAATGCAGATCTGCAGATTTAACCGCTAGCATATGGCTTATATGCATAGGAAAGAACAATTGTCTGTAAAAGAGGTTTGTTCAAAGAGTATGAATCAGATTTGGACTCTGGCTGATGATTTCATCTACTATTTCTCAGGCGGAGCGATCAGAATGATCTACGGCCCCTGTCGAGAGTACTGATGGTGGAGTACGAACTAAAGCCCTTCTTTATGTGAGTTATGTGCCATTTCTATCCTTGGCTTAGAGCATTTCAACAGATCTTTTTTCTACCGCTTTTCAAAGCTACAGAATGTAACTAGAATTAAAAGTTAGTGAACTAACTTTGATGTTGGCTTGGCCATCTTGGCCATGGGGCAAAAGAGCCACAGTACTTGTGTGCCCAACATTCTTGAGTTGCCCCGCTGCAAAAAAATAAAATAATAATACCATAAAAAAATACACCTGCAACAGTCTTTTTCCATGATCCCTTGCTTTTTTCTTTTTTAATAAAAAGCCTAGGCTATGATAACAGCTACGACAGGGTTGTCTAGTTGAATGCGAAATAAGTCATGCAAAAACCATAATCTCCTAAATACCATTCAATGTAATCTTATTTTAATAGTACTGACAACATATTTTAAGTTATCACACATTACTGAAAAATTAAAGAAGGGACACTATATATAGTATACTTCGGCGAGTCAAGAGCTAAACAAAAAGTCCTGTTTCATTACAAAATACTGTAACTTTTATAAACTTTATACTATCACCACAAAATTTTAATTCATATTTATTATAAAATAAATATTTCATAAAACTGAAACTTAAATATATTATTTCTATAGGCTATACAAAACAGAAAATAAAAAAGACTAAATAATCAGGCTGAATAAGCTGATCTATAGCATGTTAAATGGTGGTTGCCTGTCTAAGCTCACAGAAGTGGTTTGACCCAAGTCCTCAGCAGCCAATGACATTGACCTCTTCAAACTGATTTTTAAGGTGTACTTCACGTGTATATAACGTGTATTTAAAACGTGAAATACACGTTAAATACACGCTGATTTTTCACGAGTAAACAACACGTATTTAACGCTTTAAATCTCAACGCTTTTCTCTCATGTCTCTTCGTTGAGTATTCATGGAGTTACAGTTCATTTTAATGACGTGTTTGTAAATGAAGATCAGCGCAGACAAGGTTGAAGACAGCACACCTTGTTTGTTATCTTTATTTTATAAGTGCACAAAGTTTTGTTGTTATTATGTTTCGATTGATGTATTGCTCTTATCTGTACGATTAAAACTGAAAGTGTAATTTAATTAATTGTCGGGGTTATCAGGAGAATATGACTCAAAACATCGACTCCAGAGTTAAAAGGCTGTCGTGACTTTTTTTCCTTCCAGTATTCATAAGCTGTATCACGCTGTCAAATTATATTTCATTTTGCACACATAAACATCTCAAAAACACCTGAATTCTGCTCTTTTTGTGTTTTAATGGGTGGCTGTGATATTATTTTTGGAAGCTCTTAAAAAATGCTGATGAAATGATCATTTCTCTCTCGTCTTTCTCTCTGTTCTTTGGTCAGAGACACAATTTATTAATGAGATATCTTACCCGGTAATAATAACATATGTTGGTTTAGCTTGTCAGTGTGAATGAAATGTGTAGCCTATTTATTTGTCTGATCTCGCCCCGAAATCCCTTACGAAAAATAACCATGGTTTTATTATAGTAAAACTGTAGTAACCCATGGTTTTTTGGCGTATTGACTGCCATTTGTAAAACCACAGATTTACTACAAATACCATGGTTAAACTATGGTTAATATAGCAAAACCATAGTTAATTTGTGGTTACCATGGTTTAACTACAGTAACCATGGTTTTTTGGTTTTATTTGTAGTGAAACCATGGTTAATTTTCTTAAGGGATGCGGCTGTCATGTGACTTTTTTTCCCTTCGCAATGTCAAATATTGCATTTTGGACACATACACGGCTCAAAAACCCCTGGATTTTTCTCTTAGTGTGTTCTAATGGGTGGATTGTGTGCATTCGCAGGAATATTTATTTTAAGAAGCTCTTAAAAAATATATATAAATGACTTTACCATTGTGACGATGGATAGCAATTGATGTGAGGTTCAGCCTGACAGATAAAATCTCACAATCACATATAAACACTCATTTTCATGTGTATAATATATTCTTCTAATTGTTTTGTGCCGTTTCGCTGCAGTGTTTTAATGTGACAGGCTGTAAATTCTCTTCAAGTGTTCAGAGAAATACATCGCGAGCTCGCGGGCAGTTGCGCTGCCGCGAATATATCATGTTATTACTTTAAACGTTTCAGAAACATCTGATTTTAGCTCTTGGTGTGTTCTAACGTGTGGATTGCGTGCAATCGCCGTTTTAAAAGGTCTTAAATAAGAATGAATTCGCTTGTTGTTGTGAGCTCCGTGGAGACAGTACCTGAGCTGACCAGCCTTGATTCTTCTCTCATCTTTCTGACTGCTCTCTGCCCGGAAATAAATTATTAATGAGCCCTGACCCCTGTAATAATCAGATATGTTGGTTTAGCTTGTCAGTTTGAGGGAAATTGTATTATTTACTTGGTATTTTTAACCGGTTTAAAAGTGAAACGAAACCCGACTCTTCCCTTAATCTCGGGTATTGCAACTAGGGGCGCAATTTTTCTCAGATAATGTAAGTCTATGGTAATGTATTTTTACATTTAAAAATTAATAAAAAAAAAACTTTAAGTCTGATCAGTCTGAAAAGATATAGCAACCAGCACCGCTCTATCCCGCAGGTGTCTGCCGAGTTTGGGGCTTGTGGCTTTAAAGCCCTAGGAGGAGTAGCGTTCAGAATTTCTGTCAGAAAAATAAATAATAAGAAAAAGAAGAAGAAGAAGAAGAAGAAGTTTAAATAGCATAACAGTATGTTGGCTTGTTGGCTTTCTTTTTTGTCTGACATTAAAATCAAATCATTTTGCAAATAAAATTAATCAGAACATTTCTATTTTTCTTGTAGCCTTTCAAACCAGTTTAACACAGAATTCAGTGGGAAAGTGAAAGCAGAATCAGCCATGAAAAGTACCAGTGACATTGGAAGCCCAGTGGAATTCAACTTGACGGGTAAGATGTTTTTTACAGCCTACATTTCTAACTAGCTGTGATGTGTCAAGTCTCCAGTGTTGGACAGTTTGTCTGTCCACACCATAAAGAAACAATACCGTGCCCTGGCCCACCTCTTCCAAGCGGAAAGGGTGTACTCACACTGCCAGTTTGAACCGGTGCCGAGTGCGTTTGACCACCAAAGCGCGGTTCGTTTGACTAGTGTGAGTGCTCCGAATCGTGCCGGAGCACGGAAAAGGACGCTTTGCATCACGGTTTTGCGACGTTCCCAAAACCAACATGGCAGGGAAAGGGTCGCTTTGGTCTACGGCTGAGGTGCAAAACGCATAAAAACTAAAAACTGCAAAGTCCTTGCTGCACTTCAGCCTTTTACATTGCAAACATCCTCATACGAGCAGCATGATTACGTGAAAATTTACGCGCCACTAAGGCGACACATCTGTTTAAAGGGGGGGTGAAATGCTTGTTTTCACTCAATATCCTGTTAAATCTTGAGTACCTATAGTGTAGTACTGCATCCTTCATAACTCAAAAAGTCTTTAGTTTTATTATATTCATAAGAGAAAGATAGTCTGTACCGATTTTCCCGGAAAAAACACGAGCGCCTTGAGGCGTTGACGTGGTGGGCGGAGCTAAAGAATCACGGAGCGCCAGTAGGATTTTTGTGTTGAGTGCGTCTGGAAGCTGTGACACAGATCCAGAGGGCTGAAATTTAACAAGAGCAGCATCAGCAAAGGCTTCTCTATGTGGTATGTACTGAAACTGTATATATTTGCTTAGCGGTTTTGGAAATGACTAAGTTCCACGTTTGTCGTCTTCTTTTTTTTTTAAGCTTGTACAATGTGAAAGTGCAGTTTGATGACAACATCGCATGTTGTTTACTTGATTGTGCTTACGCGCTGATAGCTAAGTTAATAACACAGAGAGTATTTGAAGCAGTTTTACTCACCGCCTGTGGTTCCAACACACGATCGTGACCCTTTTCGTTGGGACTGCATTATCCTTAAGAAATAAAACGATGTGCAAATCCAGCGTCAACCTGGGCCTTGTTTGTAAAACAAGCATCTTCGAAATGCAGGGAACAAACACAAACACTTGCACAACTCTGTTGATGCTCTGTAAAAATAAACTCCATCCACTGGTCCCTTAATGCTGTTTCTCTTTTGGTAATCTGTGCAGGGTTGTCTTGCCCTGGCAACCAAAAACACACTTCTTTTGTGACATTTCGCGACGCTCTCGCTGTGATGAGTTATTGTCTGTGCACAGCCTCTCTCTGCTCTGCTATACGGGAGCGCGCGCTCTTCCGCCAGACGCGCCCTTAGGACCATATAAGGAAATTCCGCTCCATCTAACGTCACACAGAGCCATACTTGAAAAAAACTTTCCGAAACTTGTGACAAACCGGAAGGAGTATTTTTGGAACAGAAATACTACTTCAAACGTACAACTTAATTTTTTTGAACTTTGTCCATGTTTAGCATGGGAATCCAACTCTTTAACAGCGTAAAAAACTCAGTATGATGCATGAAATAGCATTTCACCCCCCCTTTAACAACAGGCTGTGGACCAAACAACACAAAATTATCCACAAAGAAAACAGAACGATGCACTCCATTGTGTTCAGAGAGCGCCGCTCTTCTGTTTATCCCGAAACCGTCGCACCATAATGACGTAAGCGTGCTCCGGCACGAATGCTGAAACCCTATATGTGAGTGCAGGCCAGAGGGGGAGTGGTGAGGGGGGACAATCGTACTCGGCCCGCCGGTTCATGGCAACCGTGCCTAGTGTGAGTACACCCTTAAATGCATCAGTTTCATTGCTGTCTATGGAGGGTCAGTCAACTCTCAGATTTCATCAAAAAAATATTGTTTTCCAAAGATGAACAAAGGTCTTATGGGAATTACGTGAGGGTGAGTAATAATGACAGAATTTCCATTTTGGGTGGTGATCCCAATCGTCCTTTAATCGTCATTGACGCATAAGTAGAATGTACGAAAAATGTAAAGGTTAGATATATGAGAATATGAATTACACACAAACTAGGCACCATTTTGCCAGAATGTAAAATTGTTTGGCAATTTGGTCATTGTTAATTGTGAATGTGCCCTATGTGTGATACCTGTTCTTGTCCTAGCTGTGGTGCTAGGTGAAAATTTAAAAATAAATTAAAGTTCTTTACTACGTAAGTCAGTAGGCATAATCAGTTTTCTTGACACAATCAGTTTGCAATTACTCAAAGTAATTGTTTTGTTTATTGTTTTGTCTGCAGGTGTCTCTTTCTGAAAAACCTCTGGGAAATCTGGGGTATCTGGAAGTGGTCTTTCAGTGGCCTTATGCTTTAGCTAATCGGAAGTGGCTGCTTTATCTGTCAGAGATTCAGATGGACGGGAACCTCCAAGCCATTCTGTGTCCCTGAAAATAACGTTGTAAACCCCTTAATCTGGATGTAAGTGCTTAGATGTTTGATTGTCACTGATTGTTTTTCTGCATCAT
>NW_020525776.1:0-30499 GCF_003368295.1 Carassius auratus
GATAATTTGGATGTGAAAACGCTGGAGGAAAATGTTCTCCAGGCATTTGACAATCTTTCTCTGAGAAAAACCCAGCTTCTGAATATGTCTTTACTAAAATTGTAACCAGGATTTCTACAGACATGAATAGAAGGTACATTTAAATTAAGACCTTTTTAATACCAACTTTGTATGAAATTTAAGACCTAAACCTGTAATGGTAATAAATATATAATATATGTTCTACATAAAAAGAAAACCAAATAGCATCCCTGAAATAAATCTTATTACCAAGATATACAGTGAACTTTTCATATCAGCAGACAATATTCTATGTAAAATATCCCACAAAAATCACAACATCAAGATTTTTGGTGGTGTAAACAATTTATTCTGAAGCAATTTCATCAGTGCTCTATCAGCTTTTACATACTTAAATCTGCATATTGTTATTTACCTTTACAAAAGGCCTATATTTTCACATGCATAATGTTTTGATATATTAAACATAAAACGTTGAATACTGGTATTTGAAATAATTTAAATAAAAAAGTACTTTAAATGTGAAATTAAAACCGACAGTAGGTGGCAGCAAGTCACTGTTAATAATTGAAGTCAGCGTGTAATTAAATGAGTCATTGTGCTGAACTGAATCATTTAAACAGTTGATTCATTCAGGGGTAAAACCATGTTGTTCAGAGATGCAAAACAGCGCTGTCATGGAGTTTGAAATTGTTTTTGTTGTCAAAATAGTGCAAAAACAGGCAATATGGTGTTTAAAAGGTACGTCTCTTAATTTCTAGTTTATTGAGCTGATGTAAAAAAACAAACGAACAAATCTATCACATTTGTAATCATGGTAATTTCGGCAGAAATAAAACTGCACTCTTCACATGAAATGGATTAACTATATGAAGTGGCATAAATGCACACATTTCTGCCCCCATGTCTTGAGTTTTGTGATTACTGTAAATGTATTTTAATAGACTGAATCATGCAGTGAAAAGAGCTCACGTAAAGACGTCACATAACATTAATACATGCACTCTGCAGGTGTTTTGAATGCTTTTTGCGTCATGCGAAAATTCTGCAAAATAGCTCGTCATGGTATGTTAACTATATCATGTTAAGAATAAACTAAACATTTTGAATTTTTACCTCATGTGTGCTGTTAAGCTCATTTGTTTCTGAGTCTCTCACAAAGAGACGAACGGAGGAGTCTCAAAAGCACAACCTTGACACAAGAAATACACTATCCATTACCAATCTCTGTTTACATTAAATGTAGGCTAATAAAATTAAAAATATCATTCTGGCGTTTCGATGCTTCGCTGGTTATTTTTGTTTTGTCACTTATGTTTTAATCAGGTTTATTTGTCCAGTCGGGCAAGTAAAAAAACACAAACGTTTTAAACTAGCTAGAAGGCTGATCAGCTGTAGCTCAACTTCTATTATTATTGAGAACATTAAGAAGGTATAGTTCGACCTGTATTCTGCTTCTGCGAATCTCTCGGGATGATACAGGTAACTTACCGCAGGTGAGAAAAAAAAATTATTTCGTCTGTCCAATGATTGTAAAAATGCCTGAAGATATTTTAGTTGTTATGTGACCAAAAATATTTAAGACCCAGCGAATCTGAATTTAAGACTTTTTTTAGGCCTTTTATTAAGAAAACGTTAGTTAAGACATTTGAAATATTCTTTAGGACCCGCGGACACCCTATGTAACAGTAGAAACACCGGTCATTAGTACTCATTAAGGTGCAGATACATTTTTATTTTAGCATGTGGAAGAGAGACTTCCAGCAGGTAAAAGCTGGTCAGAGATTTGCTGCACTGACCAACAGAAAGCTGCTTGGTTTGAAAATGAATTCTGTGTGAGCTTTGCTTCATACATCGCTACAGTTTACAACAGAAAAATTGTCCTTTTCCAGCCTTTTTCAAAATTGTGGCTGCACCTTTATTCTAAAAACAGATTCTGCAAAAATACCAGTTTCAAAAACTAACTGGGATTTTTTCCCTATTAGCCACAAGCCCACAACAGCATGTTTAGACCATGTTGAGCGCTCATGTTAAAGTAATATTCAAATAAATCATCAAATTATGTTCTTGCCATCCAAAAGTGGCATTTAGACGTCAATCTCACCATCAGGGTCCTCAGCAGGTTGGATGCTCATATAGGGCTCGCCCTTGTCTAGACGAGACTGTCTCTGCCGGCTCTCTTCTTCTAGAGCAGCCTCCGCGCGGTTCTTAGCATTGACGTACGCCAGGTAGGCTGGAGAGTTGTGGTAGGCCTTCAGAGAGTCATTATACTCGATCTGTGGGGAGAACAATTGCTCAGTGCTTGACTTAGACTTAGGAATCTGACTGAAGATGAGAAAAAGTAAAAAAAGACAAACCTTCTCGGCTTCGTATTCATTTAAATAGTCCTGTTTCTCCTCATCAGTGAGGTCCCTCCACATGCCACCGATGATCTTCCCAATCTCCCATAGCTTCAGGTCAGGATTAGAGGCTTTAACCTGGTCCCAAACCTAAGAAGATACTAGTGTCAGTTCAGAGTCAACAGAGCGGTCTGGATTCCTGGACGGGGAGGGTTGCATTTTCCCAAAAAGGAGAGAGATAGAGCACCAATTTTGCCTACAAAACTAAAGCATGATTGAAGGACAGCAGAGAAAAGCAATTGATCCAAACACCTATTTTAATTTAAACGCATCATTATTATGGATTCAAATAGCATTAACAAACCTAACTGCTTTAGGATCATCTTTTAAAACACTGTGCTCACAAGAGAAAGGAAAAGGAGCATATTTTATATTCTCAAACGAGTAAATCAGAAACAACAGATGTCAGTTTCCCAGCCTTGTTGAAGAGAAGAAAGCAATGAAGCGATGTTGGGGTCTACCAGCTGAAGGGGCAGAATCAGACCCCTGACTGCCCCGCAGCCTTCCAGCTGATCGCAGAAGCGCTCTCCTCAATTTACAAGCAGTAAAAGCAGACACCGTGGGTGTCTTACCTTCCTGCTTACCTTCCGGCTATACCGCATGTAGGGCATCAGTGGCTTGTCGGGCGGTTTGGGCGGCTTAGGAACGGTGATCCCGGAGGAGTTCTGCGGGAGAAGGAAAGAAGCCCACACGGGCCGTTAAGAGATCACGAAGGGCACACGTGGTCATCACAGAGAACACTGAACTGTCATAATGGAGCACTATGGAGAGAAAGAGACAGGAGGCAAAAAGCAAGACTAAAAGAAATGATGACGGTGTGAAGCGCTTCACATAGGGAGCGTGAGACGTACCTAAATGGCATACCAAATACAGCATATTAATATTACACTGACAGGGCCATGCATTAAGCTCTTCTGGACACAAAGCCACTGTCTTTTATGCCTGGAAATGGTTCTGCAGAGGTTTGGATGAAACCAGCCAACAGCTAAAATGCCTCAAGCTTGCTAAGAAGCCATGCCAAGTTACTGCGTTTGGCACGGGCATCTAAAGCCATGCGAGCAGACGGCCGTTCAGCTCTTGTGCATGATGAAGTGATAGGATGGCGGACAGGGGAAAGGGGGAACGGTTCTGAGAAGCAATCACTCTGAAGCTACAATTCGTACTGCGTCAATCACGCCCATCCAGACGCTACAGAGAGTGAGTGCTTCACAGAAGCATTAAGACTATGGAAGCTACTGTATAGAGCTACAAAACTACCCAAGACTCGACTCTACTACCCGACAGACACCTTCAACTCTATGAAATGAGTCTGTACAGTGTGAGACCAAAGCATTTCACTATTTCATATTCAGGTCAATCCTCTCGTCTGGACTTTTAGTTCCTCGGCTGTCACTAGGGCCCTAGTTGGCACCGGTCCTACCATTACCCTGTTGTTCCCGCCGGGGTTCCCTCCCAGCCTGTAGTTGTTGTAGGCCAGATGGCTGTATGGGTTGTACCCCACAAACCCAGGGGTGGTGGGCATTTGCTGATGGAGACAAATGAGACAAAACACGAATGAGAAATGACACAAACAAGGGAGGAAGGGACAAAAAAAATAAAAATATGAAAAGGAGAACCTGCTTTTGTTTTCTGTCATGATTTGCATAAAACATGCAAAAGCAGCAATCTTTGATAGCAGCACAACCCTGGCATTATTCTACATTCATTTGTAGCAAAGCCACAGGCACTATGGGTGGTGGTGGAGGGACGGAACGAGGTGCTAGAAGGCTTCGTTAACTTTAGGGATTCAGATGGGGAGTATTTGAGCCAAATCTCTCGGTGGCATGTGACCTGAATAATCAGTCTCAAAACAGACAAAAATAACAGTTCTGGGACGCTAAAAGTAATTAATTGGGATTTGGATGAAATTCTTCCACCAATAAGGGATTCAAGGCTTCCAAGGATATTTGCGGAGCTAAGCATCAATGCTAAATAACTGCGAACGGTTCTCTGTATCTGTTTTAATGAATAATAATCAAATAATGTAGGAAAGCCTACACATAAGAGGGTAACACACTTAACGCTACAAACTGTGTTTAATGAATAACCAGGATGGTCATGAGTCTATAAAGTTAATGCTGCAGAACATACCTAAAAATCGAATTATGATAAGACCAAAAAATATATAAAAAACTCTGATTTTATTAAATGAACACGTGCTGCGGGTAACAGGGTGAAGCAAGGCACTGTTCATTTATACTCATGCGTCTCATGATATAGTCACAGAAAACGAATCAAGATAGTCCAAGATGCTGAAACATCATATTCATGAGTTGCATGTGTATAAATAAACAATGTACCACGCTTCACTCGGAGCATGTGGAAGTAGCACATGTGTTTATTTGCAAGCAAACCACCAAGATGAAGAATATTTGACGGTTAAAAAAAAAAAAATAGTATTATAAATTAATAAAACATTTGCATTAAATATTTTTGGTTTTAATTGCAATAGTAAAGTAACAATACATTGCTTATTTTGTTTAATACTTTTGATTACAACAAAAATAATTGTTAGTCACACTGAACTGATCAAAAAAAAGTGGGAATGTGGCCTAGAATAGAGCCAACTGTGAACGCCCACATTTTTTGAGGCTTTCCCCAAATCAGTCAGCTCCAAAAGGAAGGTCCACACACACAGAAAATGATCAGATCAAAAGTCATTTACCAACTTTTTAAACATTGTTATTTGCATTACATTATGTTATGTTATGTTATATCACTTGACAAAATCCGCACAATCATTCTAGAATAATCAACTCTATTTAACCCAATCTATAATTTATTTTAATTATAGAAAAACTAACCCCCCGATGGTTATTCATTAAACACTGTCAGAGCCTAAAGCAAGCAGCACCTTTAGCACCTCACGGATTGACGGAGCCTCATAATCGAACTTTCTGTGTAAAACTGCATTAAAAGCCAACCCATGTGATACCGTGTCCTTCCCACAATCCTCTCCTCTCATCTCTAAGAAACCTACGGTACGTGTTTGGATGATGGAGGGGAGGGACTGTATGGATGATTGGCATGTTCAGGTTACTTACTGTTGTGGGGGCCGGGGTGGGGGCTGGGGCATAGGGAGGCCGCTCTGTGTGAGAGAGATGGGTGGAAATAATTAATAAAATTAAACTCCATCAAAAATTAATAATCAGCGATAAAGCCTACTTATTCGTCACATCTGCATCAGTTCAATGTATATAAAATCAAGTCACACCAAAAATGTTATTGTCAATTACATCAAGATTAGCACACCCATGTTTACACATTTACAGATTAATTAGAGAAAGTAGTAATATCAAATTACTCGATGGTAAAGCATCTTTAATAAAGTCGTTTCTGAAGATGGGTGGGCTTTTCAAAAGGGGTCTAAACCAACTAAGTGGTCTAATCAATCAGTTGAAATGTGCTCTTACTTGACATCTTGTTTGTAGGATTGAGGATATCAGGCTATCCCCATCATTTGGTTCTGCAATAGGGCAAAAACTTATTAGACGAATAGGCATGCTTTCAATATGTGCAAAAAAATCATAACTTGTTGAAGCTGCAAACACCATGAATTCAACCTGCTTTCTGATCAAATCTGACATTTCTGAGCGTTTAACATCAAAAACACACACCCACCTGTTTAGCATGAAAATCTGAAATTCGAGACAATGGTTTGACTGAACTGGCCACAGTTTGTATGCGTGTTATTAATATTAATAACTAAGATGTGGATTTTAACCAAACTAGTTCAGATGTTGTGTTTAAGGATCTCAGGCCTGTACTCGATGCAGATAATGGCGCACACAATGAGCAGCTCGCCAAGAGCTTCATTTAAAGACAAATGCATTGAAACCACAGCTGCATGGGGGAAAACTACAAATATTGGTTATTAACACGAAATATAATGTAAATATGTTGTACTTGGTGAGCTATAAGCATCCCGAGCACATGAATGCTAACATGCTACGTATCAATGAATGAAACTGGCTAACGTTAGCTGAATAACATAACATCGAGATATCATATGAAATACAATTTTATTTCGCATTTCAGGCAGAACATGGCTTTTAAATTATTTGGATTGAGTTTGACGGTTTTTTTTTTTAAGATTTAATAGTGTACAAACACAACCCGTTGTCATCGAAACAGCATTAGCTAACGGGCTAGCATCAAACATTAGCAGCTAAAGTCGGACAACCGTTTAAGACATTAAGATCACAATACGTGTCAAAGAACTGCGTATGTGTGATATATTTTAACATTTATTATATGATGGCTAAAAAGTTGTTTGTGGAAACCAATAAGTCGGAATAAAGTCCACCAGGTTAGCGAGCACTCACCCCAGCTCTTTTGTTCCCTCACTGACTAGCGCTCCTCCGCAGGTTCAGGATGTGACACATTTGAGCTCTGGCACACTTCTGCTCCCCTAGTGGACATAAACCAATACTACACTGACCAGACGCCACGAGCTGAGAGAACGTGCTCGACAAATGTAAAACTGAATACATTCCGTCTGATTTAGCAACTAAATCTCCCCAGTTTAGGTAGGTTTAGAAAAATAGTTCTCATATATATTATATATATATATATATATATATATATATATATATATATATATATATATATATATATATATATATATATATAGATAGATAGATAGATAGATAGATAGATAGATAGATATAGACACACACACACACACTGTTCAAATGTACTTTATTCAGCTAGGATGCGTTAAAATGACCAAGGTACTGGCTGCTAAATATTCAGCTGTGCCATCACCTGAATGAATCACATTTTAAAACGATGTGATAATTTACTTTTATATTTTTTTTAAGGGATACATTAAAAATAGAAAAAAAGTTATTGTGAATTGGTATACTGTTTTACAGATTTTTATTTATTTATTAAATGTGAGCAGCCCTGGTGAGCATTAGAGACTTGTTTCAAAGACATAAAAATCTTAATCTTAAATCTTTTTTTTTTTTGTGCTGTCGTGTATATCAACAAAAAAATTGGTCAAATTTCATGGCAACCACTATTTGCCAGATTTTAAAATAGTTTTCTACTCTTTTCAGTATGTTTAATAACTGTAAAATCTGTGCTATTTATTATTATTATTTTTTAGTACAGCATGCTGCATAAGATCATATCTTAAATTATATAGCCTATTCCTATTAATGGTATACATATGTATAAAATTACACTGAATGAGAACCTATACAAGTATGAGAATTGAGACATTTGAAAAATGCATTTTATTTAAATGCTCATCATTCTGTAAATCCAACAAAATATAGCAGTTTTCGATGCTAAATCTGACCAGATTTGTCTGTTTTCTGTAACACACTCTATTACACATTCATCACCCTATAAATATTCATATCTAAAATCCATTATATAATCCAACTGGAAGCTTGAGCACTACATCAACAATTTTATAATAGTATTCAACAGACTGACTTTTTCATTAATTTTATTTTGACAATCCACTGGCATCAACATGATACCCATGTCTACCCATGATTCCAAAAACATAATTTAAAAAAGTAAAGAGAAAGAGAAGGATTTATCGGGCAGATATCACTCAACTCATTTAGCACTGTAAACACTTACATAAAGAAGGCAACATGCTCCGAATAGTCCAAGATATAGGCTTGAAATCCTTTTGTTTGCCTCTTGTCAAAGTAAAGATCAAATCAACGTAGTTTTCCACTCGCTGCAACAAGGCTTGATTGCACCTGCTGTTCAGATGCAAAGAAGAAGAGCAGACAGTACCTCAAGACCCAGTGTCACTGAGAACCAGACCTGTCTGACGCAATACTCTTAGCAACTGCTTTCAATGTGTTTGAAATATATTGTTAGAAACATATAAACAAGTTTAAAAGTAATTATATAGAGATTTTTTTTTATTGTAGAGTCCTCTGTTAAGTCCGTTTTCTTCATCTCATTGTATGTAACCCATTTTTCGCTCTGTTGGCCATATTCTTCAGCTGTTACCAGATCGTTGTAGTAACTAATCCACGTCAAGCTGTTATTTCAGAAGCCATTCATTCACTGAAAACAGAAGTAGAGAATGTGCTGTCAGATGACTTTCTTTGGGAAGCACTTAAAACACTTATTCATACAGACAAATGTGTCATTTCCATCTGTTTCGAGAGCAATAATCTTAAGTGTCTAATTTGAGCACTCAGCTTTATTGCGCGCAGCATGCATGCATTTGTGACACAGAGTTACTGATGGGAAGTGTGACACAGACCTCTGTATTGCGGCCTCAGCACACGGTTGTTAGGACAGTCCCGTCTCTGACTGAAGTTGATGTTGGTGCGGATGCAGCGCTGGTGCAGTGGCTGCGTCGGCCGCATGTTGTCACCCATACTGAGGAAGATCTGAGACGGCTGGTTCTGGCTGAGGAGACGAAGGGACTGCATCTGAAATAATAGAATATAATAGAAATTATTTTTGAAAAAATCAATTAATATTTTTTTCAGCTTTTCTTCAGAAAATGTGCATTAAATTGCTCAAACGTGGCAGTAAAAACATTTATAATGTACCGTATTTATTATAATATATATTATATGTGTGTGTGTGTGTGTGTGTGTATATATATATATATATATATATATATATATATATATATATATATATATATGTATATATATATATATATATATATATATATATATATATATATATATATGTATGAATAAAGAAAATCGTTAATTTAAAGTGTAATAACATTTGGAAAAAATGCTTTTGTAATCTTTTAAAGTGTTTTTAGCATTTCACCTCTATCTGTGAGATGTAAATTGGCTTATTCATCAATATCCAGGTTGCTGTCTCAAGGCACGGTGGAATAGTTATCGACCCTTCATATGTGATAAAGCGGGAGGTTTCGGGATACAGCTCCTCAATATCAAGCCCCATCAGTAAGTATGCATCATCTGAACAGATATGAAAACAGTCAGCGGGATGAGGTGAATCTCACACAAACTTACAATAAAATATTCAACAGCTTTCATCACTATAAAAGCTGTCAACATTCCTTCAGTACAATTATATTTTAATATCACTTTTATTATTATTTTTTTGTTTTTGTTGATGTCAAAACTGAGAGAAATAAAATATCACTTCTTATCCAAGACCACCAGGTGGTAATACAAAGCCAAGTTTGTTTAGCCTATCATTTTTCATTAAGACTGATGAAAGCCTGTGCAGAAAAGCAATAATTCACACTCAGACTGAGGAAACCACTTGACATAAAAATACAGATGCAAGCAGTTTTCAATCAAATGTAATTTAATGTTAACAATATTCATATAAATTCAATTTAATGCTACTAAAATTTTTTTTTAATTCAGTTTAATGCCATCAAAAGCAACTTTTAATAGTTAAAAAGTGTGAACAGGAGCTCCCAAGGCCACTGACGTTATCAAAGACATGGGGATTTTGCAGACACTTACGTTTATATGTAATCCGCGTGACGGTCTCTCTGTTCAGCATGCGGTTTAGAAATACATTTGTAGGCTCTGAAATCTGAAGAGTCACATTTCAAAGACAACATTACTTAAAGCCTGGCATCTGCAGCTTTTCTGATGAAAAAGCAGAGTTTCATAAAAGACGGTTTTGTTTTAAGCATTAATCACAAATGACATGACCGTTAACTTACTGCTGAGATATTTCATTACGGCTTCACCATATCAAAAGTATAATCAATAACAGTCTAGTAGAATTTATTCTAGGGGCATCTGGACGTGTTTTTTTTTTTTCCATGTACTGAAGATGAATGGCTTTCATCCATGTGCCTTCATTAGTAGCAGAATGCTGGAGATTCCCCGTCAACACGATCGCTGCGATCAGGGATGAAAGTGAACGAGGAGGCCTTCATCTGGACTGTGGCAGTTCTGCCTCAATTTACACAGCAGTCACGATTCACAGAGTCAGGGAGGCGATCCGTGAGTCTGATCATGGCATGCTGTGTGATGAGCTTAAATGCAGAGGAATCTCCACCATTATCTCTCTTTAGTGGTTAACAAACAAAAATCAAGACAAAACTCAGTTTGCAGTTTTTAAATTAATTAATTTACTAAATTTTCATTACCACTTTATTTTAAGGTGTCCTTGTTACACATAACATGTACTTACTATTATAATCAGAATAAATTATGCATTTAATTACATGCAAGTAACCCTAAACCAAACCCTTACCATTTAGTAAGTACATGTAGTTAATTGTAGTTATTACTCAGTACTTAACATGTATAATTAAATTGTAACAAGGACACCTTAAAACAGAGTGTAACCAAATGTTCATTTAAGAAATTTAGAAATTTTAAATCAGACATTATTTTAACATAATATGCCTTATAAAGTATATTTATATATCCTGAACTCTCAGGAACAAGTAATTCCAGAGCAGCTCTGAGCATTGCATTGTATTTTTAGCTCAAATAGGCCTGCTCTGAAAAAATGGATTAGTGGTTCATTCAATCCCATTCTCGCCTTTCCCAGCATGCACTGGGGCATGAATAATTCATATGGATTGACCATTTGCCAGTTTTATTTACGCTGTTGTTTGCCATCATCTGTGTGAAGCCAAACAGGTCAAGAAATTAAACATATTTCACAGAGCTCTTTTTAGGTTACAATATTTATTTTATTTTTAAGAGTTAATATAGGAATAGTTTTAGGCATTTCTTTCCCCACATTTACAAATAAGAATAGTTACACTGCACCTTGCAAGCACACAATGCACAAACAATGAGATATTCAATATTGATAAGTGCAATATTGATGATTAATAATGAAGATATGACTCTGAAAAAAAAATTATTAAAATATTTTTGTGGTTATATTGCATCCTGGCTGTCATTCAAAAATGTTCTGGTCCAGAATGCACATTTTTTTACCCAAGAGAATTTTTCTCAGAAATGCCTTTTATTCATTTTGCACCCATCAAAAATATGACTCTCGTTTGTCATTGAAGTAAACTTTGTTTTCAATCATTTAGATTCATATAAATAATTTAAATGTTATGTGGAATTGCTTAAAAAGGAATGGTTTGTTTCCTTCAAGAAACATGAGCAGCATTGATGCATAATGAATGTAGATGATATGAAACAACTGATGCAGTATACTGCAGTCTTATTTTTTTTTCTTTTTGCATTATTCATTATTAAATTATCTAGATTTTTAGAACTGAGCAAAAACTGATTAAAAGCTAATATCAGAGTCTATTAGATTATTAATCTATTAGATTATTCCATGTTAAGTTTTTATTCAGAATTTATTTATAGTTTGACGTAAAATGAAAACCATTCATATATTATATAATGCTTAAAAAACTTTTCGACATTCAATCCCTTTTACATTCAAATGCACATTCAAGCACTTTTAATTAACCACACATTCATATCTGACTGGACACAAACTTCTGATCTCTTAAGTCTATTTAATGTTTGCTAAAGATTAATGCAGTTTAAGGCTAATTAATGAATCGTCACCTTTCATTGTGTAAACTTGAAGCAGCTGAGACTACTAACCTTCATGAAGATAGAAACAACTGCTATTCCATTAGGACTCCGGACGGCATCACTGTAATTTAAATACAAATCCTGATTATAATGGATGAGCTGCACCTGTGAAAAAAAAAATAAAGGAAAAAATAAAGTGTGACTTCCAGTTAAAAAACAAAACAAAACACTTCCTGGATAACAAACACCTGTTAGGTGTGAATAGAGGCCAACACATTGAGTGTATATTTGGCAGTGCTATGCTTGAAAAAAAAAAGAAATCCTGTAATGCATAAAACATGCCCATACAGTGTCTGTATATGACTGGATATAACTATTAATTTCCATTGTGTCAGCTTGTAATCTCGTGTGACACTGTAATGACGGTCAGTACATTAATCCGTATAAATATTTTGCTGAATGTGGTGTATAAATTGTTAATGAATTGTTAATGGGACCATTACGAAGCTCCTTTATGCTCCTCCATCCTGCTTTATCGTTCTTTCAGCGCAGCTCAATCAAAGCAGAGAGATGGAAGCCAGGAAAGCTGCTGCTTAATTTTCAGTGGCTCAAAATTGCATTGGAACTCATTAGAAAATATGCTTCAGTCATCAGTTATAATGAGCTTGCTTGTCAGCTTCAAAATGAAGTTGTTGGAAAGCTGCTACCCATATAACCTCATTTGGATTAGGAAAATGAAGTGAAGCTGCTGACTTCAGTGAAATCAGAGGTGAGGTGAGGATCTGAGAGGGCCGCACAGCTTTGCGCCACAATAAGATGAAGTCTTAACTCATTAAAATGATTTGATATTCCTGGCACCGACTGGTGGTCTTGACCGTTTGAAATCTGGCTCTTGTTGTACATTAAGAATTGTTTGCTCTGTTTCAGTATGAGAGTCAATGACAAGAGTCTCAAAAACAAAAAAGGGCTATCTTTAAAAAAACAAAACTATAGATTAAATTGTTTAAATTTCTTTCAAAAAATCATTGGTATGATCACACACGCACATCCTTTTTTTTTAAACACTTTTATAGAAGTCTCTTGTGCTCTCCAAGGCTGTTGGCTGCTTAACAGTTTTGTGGAACATTATAACTTTTAACAGAATAATGGTCCTTACTGTTACTTAAAAAAAAAATATATATATATATATATATATATATATATATTTATATATTAAATATATTAAAATATATATATATATATTTCTTGCCATTTTCACCTTTATCACGATAGGACAGATCAATTTAATGCATCTTTGTTGAATAAAAGAATAAATAAATATCTTACTGACCAACAATTTGTGTATAAAATAACAATAATAATACAATTTCTTAATTCAGAATTTCATTCTTCTTCATTACATGACCAAGATAACCCTTACATTTTTGACTGTCACTCCAAAAAAAAAATCATATGAGCAAGTTATTCAAGTCACTTTATGCATGCACTGCATTTTTATAATTTTTTTTAATAGTGGAATAGATTCAGACAATCAAAGAGAGATAAAAACTAGGCTCCACAAAAGCTTTAAGAAGCACCTGTGTGTTGGATGGGGTTTTTCCTCACTATTAAAATGAACATTTCCAGCACAAGACCAATTCATATCCGACTGTGCAATCTGGAAGAGGACCCACTGCTTTACGCTTTTATCTAGTTCCTTCTTAAAGCACAATCACATCTTAAGATAGGAATTTCCATAATCCTTTGGCCTTTAATCCTGAATAAAAAGACTTTATTAATGCAAACTCAGTGACACCGTACAATGCACACGTTTTGTGGGAAATAGTGAATTTATCACTCCAGTGAAATTTGCAACAGTTGACTTGGCTTTGGAATATTTCTCTCTGATCTCCTCAAATAAGATTTCATTGTGGTCTTTGTCTAACTCTTTTTTTTTTCATATTTCATGTTGTCGAAGAAAATGGTCTCAGGGAAGTAGATATTTTTTTCTGGTGCAAAACTGATGCAGAATTTTGCCTATTTCATTAACTTCAGTGCCAGCACTTCAAGGGTTTGTCGCCCCATCCAGACCTTTGAAGGAGGACAGGTTTAATTGAATCCCACAGAAGTGATGCATTTCACTTTGCCTCACCTCTCCAGGGAAGGCCTGGCCGTTGAGCAGGTGCTCGGAGCCCCGACTGTCCTCGGCGCCAAAGTGAAGCCGGATCTCCTCCAGCCTGTAGCTGTAGCTCAGCGGCCCGCCAGAGATGTTCACCAGGTGCGACTTGTCTGGGCGCAGGGACACATGTCGGCCCGTGTTATACATCGTTCCACTGACCTGAAAAACAAACCTACAATGTAAACAAGCTGTAAATAAAACTGATTATTGGAGTATGTTTTACGAGAAAGAAAAAAGGTTTCAAAGTAAACCTTACACCAAATTACTTACACCTCATTTCTGACCTTTCCTGATAAAACCGTATTAAGTGATTCCATTTTACAGCGAGTACATTTGGGAGGACAAAGGTGAAGCAGTTTTCACCTGGATAGGCTAAAAGGCATTATACGCACTGTTAGACGTTATGCCTCTTGCACAGGAAATTACTGGAAAAACAGGCTCGAATATAATAAACCGACTGTTTGATACTGATGGACTGAGGTTTTTTCAGGTAAACCTGGTTGTCAGGTGCAACTGCTGAGGTAGGAATTATGAAGCAAATGCATCCAAGCTGAAAAACGAATACCTATAAATGGAAAACAACAGCTGGAATGCTTTGTCTTTACTTTGTGGTAACATATCTGCTTAGGATTTCTAATTGAGGCCAAAATGTGTCTTGTAAAGGCACCCCAGTGATCAGAACATCTTTGTAAACAGCTGTGAGAGCGTTCAAGAGTGTATTCTAATGGCAGATTTCAAATGAGTTGAATATAGTTGGCTCATTTGTGATCTGGAGACAGTTTAAGAACGTCTGATCCCTCAGGAACATGAGAATGAGGCAATACATTTAGCTTGAAGTCTCATCAGGATAAATTCTTAGCAAGAGGTTATTACGATCACTTTGAACTGTAGCCCTGAAATAATTCAGAATACAATGGCAACTTAAGCTGAACTTCAGTACAAGGGGTGACACTCATTATTAACAGCATTAATCACAAGTGTCCACCAAAACTCAAGACTATGAAAGCTTATTTCCAAATCAGAGAATGGAAACTGAAGTCAACCTTCTTTCGCATGACTGTTATTTTATATCACATACACTGTCAGAAAAATTAAAATGTGCAAAACCTGTACCTTTATGGGTACAACCACTTGTTAGTGGGACAGTACCCTCAAAGGGATGCGTTTGTAATATATTTGGTGCCTTAAAGTAGTAATATGTACTCTTAACAGTATTATTATGCACCATTTAGGGGTAAAGAAAGTAGAAAGGTGTGACCAAGTGACAAGTTGTTATACCCCTTAAAGGCACATTTTTATTTTGCAAAGAGTGACTTAATTTTTTACATTTTTAATTGCAACTTTATCTCTTATAACAACAACTTTATATCTCACCAGTGTTATTTTTGTATTACTTATTTCAAGTTTGATAAATATGTATAAAATACATAAAAATATTTTAAATGGGCTTTTTTATATTATCAGTTTTTTTTTTCATTTTTGCATTTATAATTGTATTGTGTGTTTTTGTCATTTTAATAGTTTTAGTTATTCTAATATTTTTAGTTTGTCAGTAATTTTTAACACTTTAACTTAAACTCTCTTTATTGCAGTTGGAAAGGATTTTTCTAATTTGAACATTTATTTTATTGAACACCGATATGAGCAAGAACGAGTAAATCCGATACTTCAATTCAGAAACTTAAGAGTGAATAAATGAACGCTAGACAGTCCATCAAAAAAAAAAAAAAAGACCATAAACTTTTCCATTACAGCCTTGAGTTTCAATGCATGAATTCCATTATTTAACAGCCCTCCAAGTAAGCAATGCCTCCAACCAATCAAACGGACTTGAATTCATGGAGAACATTTAGGTCTCCAATGGAATTGTCTCTAGGAATAACATGCAACTGCCCACATAAGAGAGCACAGTCATAACAAGCTCAAAGGAGCAATGCATACATAAATGTAATTGGGTCTCCCGAAAATAAGAGCAGAAAAACCTCCAGAGGAAAACAGCAGTACACTTTTATTTCAGGCTCCTGACTAAGTCTAGTGTACCAATGTATTATTAAGCGAAGATGAACTACGGTATATCATCCATAACCACAACCTCTTGGAGCTCCACTGGAGAATTCTTCACTGACAGCCCTGTCAGCACAGATGGTGAGCCTGCCTAATCTCCCCCAGCAGATGCACAGCAGCATTAATCATAAAACAGGATGTTAAATGAGGAATTAACTCCTTCCTTTCCCTCCCGCTCTGTGGAATAAAGCCCTCAAGATCTGTATGACAATAACCACTCGAATCCCTTCAGGAGGTCAGAGTGATATCTGATGTCCCCCGAACATCGATAATCAAACACTGGATTTGTGTCTGGTAAATGAGTTTAGTCACACTAATCTGCTGACTGACTGACTGCAGGTGCACCTTACTGAAAGCAAATGGCGAGCAGTTGTGCACACCAGAGAGAATTAGCGATCTCATTACAGCACTGTTATGACAAACTGACAGTCGTGGTGCATTAGCCATCTTCAAAGGCTTCATTTGGAAAGCTTCACTGTTGTGCTTGGCAAAAAATAATTGAGGAGCCGCTTCATTGGCCGATAGGTGTGTATAAGATAGTCACCGAAATGAATTAAGACTCAGGAACAAACCACAAAACGAGCTGTGTGCACAACAGCCACAGAAGTAAATACAGAATGTGATTAGATTTGACAAATGGACCATTAAACTAGGGTTACGATTTGTGGCCGGATCTTGTCAAAATCCTAGTGAATCATGGGACATCGGTCTGAAGTGAATAATGTGTGACGGTCCATCTTCCACCAGTTCGATTCATGTGAAAAATAGCTATTTTATGACCTAAAACAGATATTATGGAAAGGATTATGATGCAACAGTCAATCATATTCTGTGATATTTTAAGAAAGAGCTTTAGCATTTCCAGTACTTACCTTACGTTGCCCTGCATTGAGCCGAAGCGGATTGAGGAAGGGGTCAAAAATCATTCGACTGGTTTCGATGTTGACCGGCGACTGTCTCTTCCCAATCGCACACAGGTTCCAGGCAGTGTTAACTAGTCCCCAGAAAGATGGCACTAGCAAATTATAAACACAAAAAGTGGAGTTCAGAGCAATAATTTTCAGCTGTAGACTGTTGCATTTTCCGTTTTGTAATGGGTCATGATCTGTTTTGAGAGGGATATGTTTGGGATTATCTCAAATTGCTCATCCCAAATTTCCTCTGCAAACCCAATCTATTATGTGATGTTATTTTTGAGTTTGGATCTAGTGGTTGATATCCTTTGAGACAACCTTTTGACTAGCAATCAGTTTCAACACTTAATTACCAGGCGCAGCGCCGGTTCTCTTTTGAAAACGAGGTCATTATCGTGCATCCAAATGAAAGAACTGCATGTGAATGCGATTTGCTTCGCAAAAACAAACTCGAGAAAAAAAGAGAAACAGATGGAATTAGTCACATTAGCCACACAGCCAAAGGACATACTTGACCTTATATGATTAATTTATTCTCGGAGATGTTTCACAGTCCTAGAACAGTAAACAACTTTATTGCCGAATGGAATGACTTTTATTAGTGCATTGAACCTTAAAATTAATTTATCATATTTAAAATCAACATGACGGATTAAGGGAAGAGACCAACGCCTGTGGCTTAAAGAGAAAGTTCAGCTAAAAATTAGATTTTGGTCATCAATTACTCACCCTTGTGTTATTTCAAACGTGTATAACTTTCTTTATTTTGTGCGACGCTAAATGTTTCGTAGAATGTTGGAAGACAGACAGACCATTGGAGACCATTCGATTCAATTGTTTGAAAAACAAGCAAACAAAAGACAATTCCCAAAATATCCTCCACAGAACAATCAGTCATAAAGGTTTGAAGTAACATGAAGGTGAGTAAATGATGACAGGTTTTTGGGGGAACAATCTAGCCTGAGGTGGAGTGAGTGACAGGAGTGCAAGAGCAGATGGTGCGGTGACCCTGACCTCCACACTGGCCTCGTCATCCTCATTAGATCACCGAGAGCTCGGATGCTTCAATGTAAAGACAGTATCACCTTTAGTCCCCATAGGCTGAGATTATAAGCAGATTTATCCAGCATGAACAAGTGATCCCCTGGCCTGATTTTCCTCTCATCATGTCCAGCTCTGTGGGAGTGAAACTGGACTGGGCTACGTGATGTGTTGCCGTATTAAATTAGAAAGAGTAAAAACACATTAGAGACAAAGATTATGCTGTACGAGTAAGCTGTGGAATAACACAAGCTCTCCTCTGTCGAATGCATGAAAGCTATCTACGCTGTATTTGTATTTATTTTCAGCATCTCTTTGTACAGTGACCTAAATAAATGATTGTTTCCAAACCCGTGATCTAACTAAGGTGTAATCCTGCTTCTGTCAGGCATCCTAACAGCTACTGAGCTCATTATGTCGAGTCTGTTGTTATTTTTTCACTTCTCAAATGTCTCTCTCGGTGCTTTCTTAAATGTCAAGGAGAGACAGAATATGCAACTCCTCATAAAGCTGAAGGGAGGAACGAGTAAGACGTTTGTGCTTATTTGGAAGTAGGCTTAGCTCAGCCTATAATTTAAAACGCAAGATATCAAAATCCTAAAGTCACAAAGTTGTCAGACAATAGTTATATAATCTTAGATAGAAGAAATACAAAAAACTTAAATATGAACATACTCATATATTTCAGGGGGATTTTTTGCACCAAAAACATTTATGTCTATTTCTTTTTTTATTCAAATGATTTCCATCCTCTCTGATGCACCGATATTAAAATCCTGGGTGATTTGATAAGCTGATAATGGACGCCAACTGTCTATGTATTTCTGCTAAAATCTCAGTGTGCTTCCAGTATAATGTTCTCCCATAGACAACTTTGGTATAGCAAACTCTTTCTGTCATATTTCTGTAAAATACTGTAAAATAACAATTGCTAATAATATAACAACTAATTATATATCATAACCAATTTTAATTAGATACGATATAGCAAACTAA
The DNA here is from genome assembly GCF_003368295.1 of Carassius auratus. Classification (NCBI taxonomy): domain Eukaryota; kingdom Metazoa; phylum Chordata; class Actinopteri; order Cypriniformes; family Cyprinidae; genus Carassius; species Carassius auratus. Next base: position 19,091 of record NW_020525776.1, read on the forward strand.
AGGTAAATTTAGTTTGCTATATTGCTAATCGATTATTGCTCTTTTCCTTTTGTTGTGGGACACTTCCTCAAGATTTCATTTTGATTTTATTTTTCTTGTAACTTCCATACACTGCAGATACATTCCAGGTACAGGCTAAATATGGAAGCATATTTTTATAAGCTGATACATAAAGATTATGATTATTAAAACATGAAAAGATTGACCAATATTAAAATTACAACACACACACACACAAAGTTAACATCGCAACATTGCGATGTACATTAAAATGTGCATTCACTTTGAATGGAAAGGATTACATTTATACAGTTTTATGAATATTTTCAATTTTGGAGTCCCCTACAATTAAGTGAGTGCAATTCACTATTGAAAATATGTCACTGTGGTAATTTCAGTGGATAGCTGTACACAATGTGTTGCTACTGCAAAGCAAAATGCCCTTTTAGTGGATTTTTGCAGCAGTTCACCAAACTTACATACTCCCAGACCCAGACTGGACATTTGGAGAACGCATAGGAAAGAAATAAAAGCCATTCACTGTACCATCAGAATGCAAACAAGACAGACAAAACAACAACAACAAAATAACAAGCCATGCATCCGAAAATAAAACACAACAACAACAGCCTGAGTTTCTGTTTGTGGTCCCGCTGAGTCTGTTTGTATTTTTAGCTAAACTCATTCTGAATCCATTGTTAAGGTCCGCAGAGCATTTTGAGCTCTGCTGCTTCCAGTCTGTCCTATCCAGAGTAATATAGTGATTTTTCTGTAGCAATTGATGAGTGGTAGACAGATGGCACCCACCCTCATCCTCAGGGATCTGTGCCAGATTTGGCTTTGGGTTCAATACATTAATGAGAACTCTCTCGAAGTGCTTTTTAGGTATGACAGGGGACAAATACATCAACCAAACAGCATACAGTACAATTCGAGGCTGAGCGCTGCTGTTACATCATGCTCAAAGTTGCATAAAGTCTGACATTTGGAAGCAGTACATTCATTTTAATGCTACAAATATTTACATCTTACACTTTCTCTTGACTTTACACATTTCTGCATCTGAGAAATTATTCAACAGTGCAGTTTTCCAGATGAAGAGAGAGGAACTGTTTTGTTTGTTTGTTCATGCACAAGTGCTGATGGGAGATAGCCAAACAAATATTTAATCACAGTATAATGGAGAATTGCTTCTTCAGTTTCACTAATAGTAGCGCATAAATGCAATCACCTGAAACGTCAGACCAGCACTTAATAATGGCTTATTTTTAAATGTTAAAAGCAAGAAAATCTCTCCACACTTTCGGGTCACCATTTATCTTTTTTTGGATTCTTTGATGAATAGAACATTTTTACTGCAACTTTTGATTAATTCAATCCATCCATGCAGACCCAAACTTGCTGACCCCAAAGACTGTCTCTGATTTTGTTTTCGAAATATAACGTGTTGTTTTTAGTGCAAGCGCGAGATGAGTTATTAACATGAATTTCAAAAGCAGAACATGTCATGTAGCAGCTTCAGTGAGATCCTCAGGAGAACAGAAGAGATGTTCTCTCGCAATTAACAATGTAGAAACTTCCTGCCACAGCTATGTAAGCATATAATGAGCGCATGCCAAAAACAAGACTGAAGTATTCATTCATGAATATGCACACATTAAAGAAAGGTTTGTCTCTCACTGGAGTGAATTGAAGTTCATGACTGAAAATAGCCAATGCATGTCAATCATGAGACTTTTTGGAGCGTCACAGTCAACTGATGAGAAGACAAATTTATAAAATGAAAACAGGTTCTTCCTCCTAAACTTAAGGGGGGGGGGGGGTGAAATGCTATTTCATGCATACTGAGTTTTTTACACTGTTAAAGAGTTGGATTCCCATGCTAAACATGGACAAAGTTAAAAAAAATTAAGTTGTACGTTTGTAGGAGTATTTTTTTCGAGTATGGCTCTGTGTGACGTTAGATGGAGCGGAATTTCCTTATAAGGGCACTTCTGCCGGAAGAGCGCGTGCTCCCGTATAGCAGAGCACAGAGATTCACTGATCAGAGCGTCACGAAATGTCACAAAAGAAGAGTGTTTTTGGTTGCCAGGGCAAGACAACCCTGCACAGATTACCAAAAAAAAAAAAAAAAACAGCATTAAGGAATGGAGTTTATTTTTACAGAGCATCAACGGAGTTGCTTGTTTTACAAACAAGGCCCAGTTTGACGACGGATTTGCACATAGTTTATTTCTTAAGGATGATGCAATCCCAACGAAAAAGGGTCACGATCGTGTGTTGGAACCGCATGCGGTGAGTAAAACTGCTTCAAATATCTCTGCCTCCATGTTAGTGCGTCCCCTCCCATGCCAGAGACCCGGGTTCAAGCCCCGCTCGGAGCGAGTCGTTGCTGCTGCTGCTCTCGTTCAGTTTCAGCCTCGGGATCTGATTCTGGATCATAAATATACGCTGAATCTGACTGTTAGCCATGGTTTGTTTTGGATGATGTTTTTTTTTCCCTCATGGTAATGTCACAGCTTCCAAACGCTCTCAACGCAAAAGCCTACTGGCGCTCGTGATTCTTTAGCTCCACCCACACGTCACGCCTCCAGTCGGTCATGTTTTTCCGGGAAAAAATCGGTACAGACTATCTTTCTCTTATGAATATAATAAAACTAAAGACTTTTTGGAGATATGAAGGATGCAGTACTACTCTATAGGTACTCAAGATTAACAGGAAATTGAGTGAAAACGAGCATTTCACCCATCCCCCCCCCTTTAAATTAGTCTCTTAGACCTTATACGATATGAAAGCTGATCTGTGTGACTGGCATGACCAAAGTGACTGAGAATTACATTTTATTCCTGTTGTAAGTATGATGAATCAATCGTAAAAGCACTTTACAGTTAAAGCTGATGTGCGTAATTTTTTTTCAAATGTTAAATACTTCCTCCTATTGCAGTTTAATATGCAGAGCCAGCTATAAGGAAGCTAATTTGTCAAGCTGATTCCCAAATTGAAAAGTGTCCAACCACAAGAACACAGAGGCAACAGCGATTAAACCAATGATGTTAGTTTGACGGTGGGCTATCGGTTTACCTGACCAATGGCAGACGGGGAAGGGGGTCACAAAACACATTCGGAAAACAAACATCCAGTTTTTTTGTTTCATTTGGTGCTGCAGAAACTCCACACTTCATCTGTGCAATGTCTCATATTTTACAGTAAGATCAGATTTAACCGTAACTGACATATTCTCTGACAAGTGAACACATCACAAGCACTTTTGGGAAACACATGAATTTAAAGGATTACTACTAAACCTTAGCCTTCAGTGTTCTCAAAACATTTGGACAAGCAAAAGAGTATTTTTCTTGTGAGGACTGCCTTGAAATGAACCCGGACACGCTCTTGGAAAGGGGTGACGCTCGGTATTTGAATGCTTTCTCATCTTCTTTCTTTCACAGTCCTTTTTAAGTCTCAAGGACATTTACACAATTTAAAGCCAGAGAGTTTTTCTCCCTTGCAGAACACTTAATAAAGAGGTAAATTTATGTGCAATACATATATTTATGAGTTGCTATAGGGCTTACTTGATATCCCCTACAACTCAGATTGATGCTGCACTACACGTCCTTGTACAGTAAGTAGATCAAGCATTACTTTTTGGGAATATAAAGACCCTTCCTCATAAATAAGTAGGAGTTGTATGGTTCTGTGCCCTATAGATATCTACTTTATTAAAAGCTTTTAAGCATACTAAAAGGAAATTACCATTACAGTCCTTGTCAGTGTTCAAAGGGCTCCTTTGCTGCCTACATACATTACTCTGACTGACTACATAATGAAGTACTTCGAATAAAATGTATAAAGTGTCTCAGACATCATCTGCAATAGTAAGCATTAATCAGTTGAGACCACCAGCTGTAAAAATAGATTAAGCTATAACCAGGCCCACGTGGGATCTGCACCCGCAGAAGAAGATATGGGGAGAATTCATTCATCCACCAATCACAGTGTTCTGCCCTTGCATGTTCAGTTATTTAATATTTCGGACAATTCGATTATGACTACAGTTTTTAAAGCTATTCTGCATAATTCTACATATTTGACATCAGAAAATCAGCCATGACATATATACTATCATTCAAAAGTTTGGGGTAAGAAAGATTTTTTTATTTTTTTGTACCAAGTCTCCTATGCTCACAAAAGTATGGAGCCAAAAGAGTCTCAATAAAGATAAATGCACACACTACATTCACATATGCACACATAGGATTCATTCATGCACACACATGATTCATAAATACACACACAGGATACACAAATGCGCACAAAATTCAAAAATGCACACAAAAAATTTTAAAAGCACAGAAGATTCACAAATGCTTACAAAATTGAGAAATGCACACAAATTTCAGAAATACACACACAATTCAGAAATGCAAACAACATTTACAAATGCACTGAAGATTCACAAATGCACAGGACAAGATTCAGAAATGTATTTCTGATGCACACACACATATATCTTGATTTACAAACTGCTTGCGGTCTGTGAACTTCATTGCATTTGTGTGTGAATTTTGAGACTCCCCTGACTTGGCTCTACACACAAATGCCTTTTTTTAAACAGGGAATGATCTGCAACCAATCAGATATCTCCCTTGTGTTAGCCAATCACAAGAATGCACTCCACGTGGGGGATTGTTTACTTATAAGCCAATCAGCGAACACTCGCTTTCCTCAGCGAACAACTCACTTTCCTCACACAGTGAACGAATCATTTTCCTCAGTGAACGATTTACTTTCCTCATGCAGCGAACGACTCGCTTTCCTCAGCGAATGAATCACTTACCTCACGCAGCCGGAGACTCACTTTGCGCAGCCGGACACCCACTTTGTGCAGCAAAAGACTCACTTTCCTCATTGAACGATTCACTTTCCTCACGAGTCACGCAGCGAACGAATCACTTTCCTCACGCAGCGAGCGACTCACTTTCCTCAATAAACGATTCACTTTCCTCACGCAGCAAAGTTGAGCGAATGATTCACTTTCCTCAGCGAACGACTCACTTTCCTCAGCGAATGATTCACTTTCCTCACGCAGCGATCAACTCAGTTTCCTCAGCGAACGACTCACTTTCCTCACGCAGCCGGCGACTCACTTTGCGCAGCCAGAGAGTCACTTTCCTCTTGCAGCAGACCACTGACTCTCTCTTCATGTAGGGACTGAATATTATAATTAAAGTGACTTCTATATTGCATCCAAAAGAATATTTAGATATATTTAAATATTAAAAAAGGTGTAATTTCTTTTTTTTTCTTTTACTTTCATTAAAATATTTCAATAAAATGAAATAATTGCCTATTGCAAATTTAGGAATCCATGGTTAACGTTTTTTCTGCAGTCACTGGGCTATATGTATTGAGACATTTTTTAATTTATATTTTGTAAAAAATAATAAAAAATAAACCTGAATTGTAATCTAAACATCTGTATTTTCATAGATAAGTAGGCTATAATATGCCACACCACAGGCATATCAAGCTGCGTGAACAGGGTTTATGTGATTGGCTTATAAGTAAACAATCCCCCACCTGGAGTGTGTTCTTGTGATTGGCTAAAACAAGGGATATATCTGATTGGTTGCTGATCATTGCCGGTTTAAAAAAAAAAAAGCATTTGTGTGTCAAGCCAAGTCAGGGGAGTCTCAAAATTCACACACAAATGCAGTGAAGTTCACAGACTGCAAGCAGTTTGTAAATCAAGATAAATGTGTGTGTGCATCAGAAATACATTTCTGAATCTTGTCCTGTGCATTTGTGAATCTTCAGTGCATTTGTAAATGTTGTTTGCATTTCTGAATTGTGTGTGTATTTCTGAATTTTGTGTGCATTCCTGAATTCTGTATGCATTTATGAATCTTCTGCGCTTTTAAAATTTTGTGTGTGTATTTGTAAATTTTGTGCGCATTTGTGTATCCTGTGTGTATTTATGAATCATGTGTGTGCATGAATGAATCCTGTGTGTGCATATGTGAATGTAGTGTGTGCATTTATCTTTATTGAGACTCTTTTGGCTCCATACAAAAGGTGTATTTATTAAATATAAAAAATACATTAAAAACAGTAATATTGTGAACAATTCTGATGATTTAAAATAACTGCTTTATTTTAATATTTTACAATTTTTTTTGTTGTTGTTATGCAAAGCTGACTTTCCAGCATCATTCCTCCAGTATTCAGTGTCACATGAACCTTCAGAAATCATTATAATTTGCTGATTTGCTGCTCAAGAAACATTTCTTAATATTATCAATGTTGAAAACAGTTGTGCTGCTTAATATATTGTGGAGACTGTGATGAATTTTAGATAATAATAAAATTCAAAAGAACAACATTTTTGCAATGGACCCTTTTTAACATAATTTTTTTTACTGTCACTTGCTGAAAAAAGTAACAGTCTGTCTGGGAAAATTGATTAAAAATCATTACTTCTGCAAACCATTTTATTTTGGTGATGCTATCGGCACAGAAAATTTCAACCTTAAAGTTACCTTTAAAATAATCTTGCTTGCATCATTTAGCGACCTTAAACATATCAGGCTAACTAATCTAGTGTTGAAATGTTAGCACTATAAACTCCCCATTTAAGCTATAAATTATGATGCATGTGCAAAGTACCGTTAAATAACTTTTCACCCTGATTTGTGTTAAATCATCTCCTTCACACCGCATACATACATTAAACGTGTGAATCAAGCTGAATAAGATATTCATTGGCACCCTGGAGCTTCATGTGCTATATGTCAAGCACACAAAGCTTCTGCGAATAAAGCATCACCCGGCGCATATCTTGCGAGTCTTAGCAGCATGACTCTTGACAAGACACATTCTGCATACTCTCACATGGTTTTCTTTGCTTTTTTGAAAGGCTTACCTGGTATAAAGCTCCCCTGGACAACATCTTTGTATGCCCACCAACCATCGTGCAGCTTTGATGACACTGGCTGTGCTGCGGGAAAAGAAGAGATCCACACATCATTCACCCACTGCTCTTTGAAAATACAGTCACACCTGTAATAGACCCCAGCTCCCCGCCGAGAGATGTTTCTGCTGTCAAATGAGACGATGAAGTTGTCTGCTTCAAGGCACAGTTAAAAAGTCTTTTTTGAGGCAAAACTTGATGGATTTGACAAAAAAAAAAAAAAACAGCATGCAAATTTATAAAGTCAATATTTGCCTAGCACCGCTTAATTGCAAGCAAATAAAGCACATTTGTGTGATGACGACAGATGCATCCTGGATGCTCTGCTCTGGGCCTTGACGGCAGGAAAGTAGGTCACAGAGGCAGCAGACTCCAGCATTCTGAATTCACTCGGTTATCTCACATCACTATTCCCCTCACCTCTCTCCCTCTGGCTTCAGACTGCGGCTTGCATCATATCCACTGCCAAGTCAAGCACTCAGGGCTGCTCTTTAATACACCACGGCTCTGCTCTCAAGCCAGGTCGCTTTGATGTGCCCGTCATGAACATATCGGCATCTGTATCTGAGATATGAGGAGCTTGTGCACTTTCACTTATGTGAATCGTAGGAAGCCACTATTTCTGAGGCTACAGTCTGCTGTATCTAAGCACCGAAGGCCGTGGATTTGCTGTAAGTGCAGGTGCTGAGATTCATACGCTGGGAGATTTGTGAAATGCTGACACTTGAATGGAGCCCCGCTATACCAGTGTATCCTGTCTGTTGTGTGTGTCTCCCAGTGCAATACCGAGTTGAACCTAAAAGGGCTTGTATGTTATTTTACACCGCACGTTTCTGACATGCATGGATCACTTTGATATTATTGGCTGGAATGAGGAAAATAAACCTCATGCTTTTAAGCAGGTAGCATCTTTTTTCTCTCGCTCTCTCCTCCTCACAGCCGTCGTCCCCTTTGTACTAGCTTGACCTCAGATCACACGTCAACTTCCTTTCAGACATATTACCAGCTTTTCTGTAGAAACCCTTCATGCACAGATCCAGCTCTTTGAAGATCTAACTTGTGTTTGTGTTTCACAGATGCCCATCCCCTGGAGAAAGGATGATGTCAAACTCTGGACTGCCAAAACAAACTGGGTAACTCAATAGTGCAGAAGAACAGAAGAAACTCACAGGCTCTAGATGAGCTTTACTCTGAGGCTTAGGACTCACTGACAACATCTTTACATTGATTTTTTTTTTTTATATTCTCATCTAGTATTTTTTTCTTTGCCTTTTTTTCCCCTTTTATATTTCTAAGCAATGAAATGCATTTTCTTGTGATGTTTAATATCACTTTAAGATGTTTGCACTCATCGGAGAACGATTATCTGAGAAGAGAAACACCAAAGATGAAAAGAATTGAGAACTAGTTGATAGCTGATGGTTTGCTGATCTCCCGGTTTCAGACCTGTTGGCTGATTTTAAAGCATTTGGACACTTTTTTTTTACTGAATAGACAAGTAGATCCTGTGGACCACCTGAAGACCAGCTTGGCCAATCTGTAAAGCCATCTCAAACAATGCTAAAGATTTGCAATCTGGTTTAAGATAATATTTTTCCAATCCCTGGTTATTCTTTTGGTGTTTTTTTTTTTTTTTTTTTTTTTTTTTTTTTTTTTTTAAGCAAAGAATACAAAAAAAAAAAAAAAAAAAAACATGCAGGAAATGAAACGTATGGTTATCTTTTGCCCCCTCTCTCCAAATCCCTGCAGTTACATTTCAAATCTTTTCATTTTTGAGATGACCACTCTGCTGCATGGGAGCTAAACCCAGCCCAAACTAGCTGGTTGGTCCTATCTAGTCTCAGCCTGGTCAAACTGACTGGTTTGAGTACTTTTCAGACCAGCTAGACGAACAGAAGACCACATTGGTTAGACTGGGAGACCATGATAACAGCAAAAGCCTGCATTAACCAGATACAACTAGTCAGTCGGTGAACAATGGCTTCAGACAGTAAATTTTATGAGAACAAGATTAATTAGTCTATCTGTTTAGCTTTGGATGTTTCTGCATTATGCCAGCATAATGAAGATGCCGCTATATTAACCACAGAGCTGTCAACAGTTAAACATCTTAAGCGTCCTGAGAGAGAGTTTTCATATGTGAACACACAGTTTACCTTCTACAATGATGACATTAATGTTGAGAATCAGAATGAAGTCCCAAACGTGCGGCATTCTTCATTTAGTCCATCAGGTAATTAACTTGATAACACTTGGTCAAAGTCTGAAGCGTCATTCCCCGCGAGCTACGCCGACTCGAGCGCTCCCGTCACTCTCAAATATGAAGAACATCGTCTTCTCCAAAAGACGCGACCCACCGCGCAGATTCACTCAGAAATGTACCACACCAAACACCACCACCTGACAGTTCAGAGCGTAGAAACTTGCATCTCCAGACGCAGACCTCTCGGCTGGTATCGCGAAAACCAGATTAGACCAAAGCGGCGGCTTTTATTTATCCTTGTTTGTGCGCTTAGGTTAGTCGTGGACGGCGTTACCTGACGGAGCGCGCGGAGCTGAGGTTTAGCGCGTGCTAATCCCCCTGCAGGCGGGGCTCGCGCTCCCGTGACGCTCGCTTGAGAATGCGGTTTGTTTTGACATCTATTAAAAACTCTAATGCAATTACTTTCCCGCTGGTCTGAGGCTTAACAGGATTAGAAATGATCACATTCCTGTTCATTACTTACAAAATTAGTAACAGGAGCGCGCATTTAGGACAAAACACGCACCATCGTCTTTTATTAAGCCATCACTTTATTTATTTATTTAGCCTAATACCTAACGCAGAGTTGAGAGCTAATTAATGCACACAGCCTTTACATTAAGCTGCGTAAAATTTACAAGTCTGTTAACACTTGAGCACAGGACTTATTTGCACCAAATGAATGTTTATGTTAGACATGTAAACAACATCCACTTATAAAAACATTTTAAATACAAATATAAATCACTGGAGTATAAACATACCCACAAAATCATGACAAATTTCATAGTTACATTTAAAACTGACATAATCCCCAACAAGATCTAAAACTTGACTGTAAAATGAACAAAATCAGGGCATGTAACACACATATATGTCCACCTCACTAAAGGAGGCTGAATTTGAAATTAGGCACTGTCCCAATTGCATAGGCGAGGAGTATTTGTGTCTGTTTGCTGTCCTGCACTGAATGATTCACATTCATATGTTGAGTCTTTTTTACACATGAACGTGACCTGATGCAAGATAAAAATTATATAAAGCAAGAACCGAATGAGAGGGATAGTGACTCATGACTGGCCAACAGATTTGACCATTATTAGAAAGTCGAAGAGAAAATACAGTGCTATTTTCAGTTACAGGGCACATAACATACAAGTCCTCACACAGACAAAAGCGAAAGAACGAAAACCAACAACACAGACCTAAACAACAAGGATGACCACTAGAAAAGTGGATGACAATTTTATACTGATTTCAAATTCACAAATCATTAGTTTTGTACATCCATTATTATGATGATTTCACACTTAAGCGTTTGGCTGTATTCATCTTGTTTGTCAACGAATATACATTTTTGTTAAATCTGAAATAAAATGACTTGACAGAATCAAAATGTGTTGAAAACTACATGCCAATATGTTTTGCACTGTAGGCTACACTATAAAATATATTTTTCGAAGTTATAAAAAAATTAATGTAAAAGATTACTGGAGTACACCTTAAAAATACTATTTATGACTTTTTTTTTACTTTAAAATGTCATGTTTAATTTAATTCATTACTTGCCATTTCTTTGTACTTTGACAAAACAAACAATTTCACTCAGAAATTGCTAGGAAATTGTACGTGTAAGCCATTGTTTTTCAGCAGAAATGAATTACATTACATTTTAGCTGAATCACTTCCAGCTTGTTGCATGTTGTTTTCTTGCAATCATAATCAAATAATTTTACTCAATAAAAAAATAAAATGTAACATTTAATGAAAAAATATTTATAGCAAATATACAGTAAAAACTCATTGCTATTCTCTTAAAAAGAAAGGTTACTATAGCGGGTTTTGCTGTGATTCCATATAAGAACTATTTGGATTCCCCAGAGAAATTTTCAGTAGAACCCTCTTAAAAAAAAAAAAAAAATTCTTAGAGTGAAGAACTTTTTAAAATAACATTCTTCCACTATAAAGAATCATTTGTGCACTGGAGGATTCCGTGGATGTTAAAGTTCTTCATGGAACCATAGATGCCAACGAAGAACCTTCCTTTTAAAAGCATGAATATAAAAATGGATCCTTTCCTTTGTGGTGGGTGACAGTTAAAATGTTGGCAGGCCAAACACAAATCTGAACTACTGAGCCAGCAGGGAAAATCCTTATCATTGAGCCCGTCAGCATACATAATACATGTATTCT
>NW_020525777.1:0-33965 GCF_003368295.1 Carassius auratus
GACTTTCCTGCGAAGTTTAGCTCTAACCATAATCAAACACGCATGAGTTTGCTAATGAGTGTCTTCAGGATCATTAGAAAATCACAGGCAGGTGTGTTTAATTAGAGTCGGAGCTAAACTCTGCAGGAAACTGGATCTCGCGAGCCAGATTTGAGGATCACTGGCTTAGGCAATAAAAACACAAAGAAAAATAAAGGTCTAGATAATCTCAGACAGGGACGTACTGGGACTTAAAACGGCCCTGGACTTTGATTAGGTTAACTACGTTCCAACGTAATTGTGCATTGCTGCCACCTACAGTACTGGAGTGTAGAAACAGATTAGTGGGGGAAAAACAGGTGATGACTGCACGTGTGGCAGTCTCCAGATCACACAGATGGCCAGTCTGCCCCTGATCTCAGATATACACAACAGAATTCTCAACACAATAATAATATGAGAGTCTTATTTCCAACAATTCTGCTCTCTTCTCCTCCATCTCGTTACATTCTGATATTTCAAAAGATGCTGGACTTCAGGTGGATGAATCTGCAGGTGCCTCTTTTTACCACCCAATTTGGGCGCAGTCAAGTGCAAGGGAGAGAAAGACAAATATAAACAAGACAAATACAAATCACCAGATGTATCAGATGGAAATTCTTTGTAACCATCTATGCAAATCACCAAGAACAAAGTGTAGACATCTGTAAAAACATGGATTTTGTTATGGGTCAAATTAGTGTTGTCACGATACCAGAATTATTGTTTCGATACGATACCTAGTCAAGAATTGCGATTTCGATACTTTTTCGATACTTTTACTGAAAAGGGAAAATAACACTCTCAAATATCATTGGTGTGCTTTATTTTAAAACCGGGACAACATTCTAATCATATAACGCACTAATAAATGAACATATGGAAAGCAGATATATTAAACATTTAGAAACAAAATATGAAATATCAAAATATAAAAAAATAAATTAGAGCAATGGCATTTCAAGTGTAAAGAAAGAATCAATTTAGCAGCATTATCTCAGTTATTATAAGAAACATAAGAGTAATAAATGTATCTTGTCTCTGAACTTTGAATAAAAATAATGAACAGCGATTATATAAACAATGTTTCTGAACTCAGAAGATTAAATGTCAAAATATAAATAATATCAATTTAAGCAATGGCATTCAAGTAAAAAAAAAAAATATTGTAACTTATTCTGTCAGTTGTGGCAACCTTTTCCTTTCAGAGGAGAAAATCAGCCCAGTGAGCTTTAATGACCATCATTCTTAGTGAGCGTCATGTTTTTCTACAGTTGTGGACGGCGGCCACAACAGTATCACTTGTGAACAGCTCTGTGAACTGTTCATCCTGTACTCAAGATTGTGACGGAGCATGTGATTTGTTGAATGTAGTGAACGAATCCGCCCTTCAATGAACGAGATCGAGAGATCTTCTCATTCATGAACGAGTTGAATGAACTGATACATCTCGTTTATGAACGAAATGAATGAAGTATACAGGGTCAATGTATGTAGCATGTAAATCTCGATCAGCAATCAGCAGATACAAAGCACCGTTATAGGTGCTGTGCAGATACGCTCGCTTTCATATTTAGCATACAAAACATAACTCCACATTTAATCGCAGATTAATGTGAATATTATATATGAACTGTCTGACCAAACAATTAAAATGTTAATTATGCAAGAAACCTCGTGCTTTGTTCATCTGAACAACTTATTTAAACTATTTAATGCATTTATACACACATTTTAGTAAAGCCAAATCAGTTTAGTAAGCCACTAATGGAGCATCTCGCTGTAGTGTTTTTTTTCTGCTTGCGTGAGGAGAAAAAACAGTCGTCCATAGGGAGGCACTGGAAGTGTGCGTTGCACACACCAACATGAAATACGTCTATTACAAATCTGGAACACAGTCATTCTTTGAAGTACCGATACTAATAAATTTAAGAATCGTGACGTTTTTAATTTCCGAGAATCGCGATACTTTTGAAGTATCGGTGCACCGTGCAACACTAAGTCAAATGATGAATTAGACTGCATGTCATAATATCTTCTGTATGTTGACTAGGGTTGCCACCTTCAATACAGAAAAATAAGGGACACCCCTTGGGGCCACTATTCACTTGTTAAGTCTGATGTCACATAGCAGTGCTTCCGTGTCCAAACGCTCTATCTGTTACCATGAGACAACAACAAAAGGTGCTAATTTAAACTCACAATGTGATAGAATACTAGCGAAAAAGTTATAATCTTAACCTTTAACTCCATACCGAAGTCCCAGATAGCCAGACAATGAAAATATAAATATAAAAAAAATATCTAAAAATTATTTGTGTTTGGGACGCTGTGAGCGTGGAGACTGTAGTGTATACCGTAAGTTTGAAAGCGTTTAGCTTAAATTATTAATATGAATAAACAGTGCTCATAAACGGCTGCTGAGGTCATATTCTCAAGTGAAGCGAGTTGAGGCCTGGACCCGGAAACAGCGCTTCTTACGTCATAACTTAACGCGAATAACCACAGGTTCTGATGACATGCCAGTGGTGGTAAATCGCAACTTAAAACATGTTTTCATAAAAATATTAATTGCTAATGAACTTTAGTAATTGTATAAGGTGGCATGAACACATATTTTGGATAAAATATTTGTCATTTTTTGCAGACAGTAACACCATCCAAACAGTGAAACTACATAATAAATAACCGATCTATAAACATTTCTAAATTCATGTAAAACACACAATTTTTTAAATTATTATTAGTAAGTTAATGTTTTTATATAGTGTATTGTTAATTCTACAGTAGCCTGTTGAAGCCTATTGCAATCATTTAAATTAGTTAAGTTGTTTATTTGCTAACATTAACAAAGATTAATAAATACTGTAACAAATGTATTTCTTACTCATTGTTAGTTCATGTTAGTTAATTATGCCAATGTTTAATAAATGAACCTTATTGTAAACCGCATGAATGTTGTTCTCCCCGAGGCATGCTATCGCACATCTGACAAGCCACCGTGCGCAACAGAAACACTCAACGATAAATTGTGAAATTGGCTTGATACACATTTCCGCGGACACTTTCCAGCCAAGTATTCGATTCGTCCCACTTTCGTCAGTACTTTTGCATCCGCTTTCGTTTTAGCGCTGGAGGAGGGGGGTATCTGGAGCAGCCTCCGCCATTCTTTCAAATCGCTCTCTGCCAAGAGACCCGCCCTCCTCTGACTCTGATTGGCTGTGAACCTGAAACAAACCAATCAATCCACTGATGGCAGCGAGTATTACCCAATCGGGGCAGAATAGGACGAGTCTTCACAGAATGTCGTTGGGATGATTTGTATGGGATGCTGCATCGAAGCAACTCCGAAAATATGGGACAAACCCCGTCCCGTATTGATTCAAAATGGGACGCGATATTTTATTCTCAAATACGGGACGATTCCGTATTTTAAGGGACGGGTGGCCACCCTAATGTTGACTTGACTCTGTGTCAGAACAAAACTCAGCAGAGCTCCGGCCCTCGAGGAATTGAGTTTGACACCCCTGCTCTAGATGAACCCACAGACAGACCTTTAGTTCATGATTTCCACTCCATCAGTCTGATCACTGATCATTTCCATGTTGTTTGTGTGTATTGAAATGATCTCAGGCAGGATGTAAATCAAGAGCTCCACAGGAGTCCATCATCTGCTCAAAGCTCAACCAAGTGTCGTCACTTCACACAGATCTCAGACTTTACTGTGTTTTGCCTCAAACATACATTAGTATTCACATTAGTGTTCAGAAAAAAATGAACTGGAATGTTTTCTTTCAACATTATTTTCTTTCACATGACTGATATTTTCTTTTGTGAGGTCAATCGCACATCATTCAAAATATGTTTAGGTCTAAACTGAAGATTTATGTTTTTGAATTACAGTTTTAACATTAAATTATACACGTATTTGCCGTAAAGTTTTTATCTCTAAAAAAACGACAACAACGTGGTATTGTTTATTATTAACTATTTATATATATTTGATCCAGTTAAATATTATGCAAAAAAAATATGAGTTTAAAACTATTGTGTTTAAAACATGTTCATTTTATTAGTACGATTACAGAAATGTGACCTGTTTCATGTATGACCAACAAATATGCATTACATTAAGTTTGTTAATTTGTTAAAACAGTACAATTCAAATGAAGGGTAATTTTATATGCAATTCAAATACATAAATCTGTGCAACTTCATTAAAATTTGATTGTTTTTTATAGTTTTATTAGTTCATACTATAACTAAAAAGCATAATTCTCATGCCAGCTTGTGCTTGTCTAATCATTTGTAGAACTATACTGAGGTTCTTCTCATTGTCATCATTATCTTGTGTTGGAGTACTTCTCATTGGTACAGGTGTGTTTTTCATCCTACAATCAATTTCAGATGTAAAGAGAACTCTTTTGAAGATATCCCAAGCATTTTTGCAGCTCATAATTAAAAAACATTGAGAGAAATTCAGTTGAAGAGCTGTTAGCATCAGTACAGTGTTAGATCCTGATTATGCATCATTTTAATGCATTTCAGAATTTCTGCAGCTAGAGGATTTCCCTGTGAAACTGTGTCACTAAATGTGCCTTGACCTGTGACCTTTCAAACTGAAACTTGGAGCAATTACGTGTGGACCTGAGGTGATTGTTTAAAGCCTGTGATGATCAATGAAGTATCTGCTGACACAAACAGAATCGTTTTCAGAAACATTTTTCTCATTCTGGAGTGAAATTGCTGACACTGAATTTAATTTAAGGAAAAGGAAAAGGCATACATCTTGTGTTTCATGCATGTCACCAGCAGTCCTTTTCTCAGCTTGCTTCTTAACTATCAATAAAGGAAGTGAACATTATTTACATAGGCAAAATAATTTGAGCTAACTTTTACATCCAGTCCAATGATTTGCACAATCAGGTGCAAAAAAAAAAAAAGTGTAGGGAAATGTTCACATGGATGGTGCGGCCAAATGAGGACAAGATCACAGGAACCTTGTGATCATGCTGCATTTGATTACCTGTGCCCTGAAGGACAAAACAGCTTATTCAAATTTGATCAGAGAACACTTGAGAATGTTTGCTGAATATTATGTCATGTAATAACTAATCAAAATATATTTGGTAAAATACAATACTCATTTCTGCACCAAAAACATTTCCAAGACCCTTCAATTTGTTGCCATGTAAAATCTCATTAATATAACTGCTGATGTAAAAAAGAACCTGAAGGAGCTTGTAATTTTTTTTTTTTAATTCATGCAAAACCCTACACACGCACACACACACACACACACACACACACATACACAATATAATATGCTGTTATACTCCATATAGCTTCATATACTAGTCAGAAACTAAGCTTTTTTGCAGGCCTATCTAAAGGGTTAATGGTCCCACCTAGTGATCAACTGTAAAAATAAAAAAATGTACCTCTTCCCAAAAGGGAAAACCACCAACCATCAAGAATGCATGATTTTGTGGTGTCATGGCTTTGCAATAAAAAAAATTGTTATAATGGAAGTCAACGGGGCAAAAACAGGCACGAACAATAAATAAAGGAGAAAAAATTTAAATCTAATGCTGCACAAAAACTAACAATGCATCAAAGTCAATATTGCTACTAATCTTTGACATTTCCAAGACTATAAAAAGTAATAATAATAATAATAATAATTTCCAGCCGCAATAACTTTTATATTGAAAATAAGTTTTTCAAATCAGTGACATAATTTATGAACTTGGAAATTAAAGAGTTAAAATCTTGGAAACATTTGGTAGTTTTGATCAGAACTGAGGATGATTAATATATTTATGAATATATATTTATGAATAAATATATTTATGAATATATATATTTATGAATATATATATATATATATATATATATATATATATATATATATATATATAGGTGGATCTTAATGCTGTTAGCAATTCTTCAATAGAATGCTAGAAGTCTGATTTCAAATGGTCAATAATTTAAGAAATTTGTGGCAGATATTAGTGATAAACCTCAGGTCATTTGTATTCTAGAGTCATGGCTTAAGCCTCATTTGAACTTTGTGTTAAAGGGTACTCCGTAGTTAGAAGGGATAGGGAAATTGTTACTGGTGGCGGAGTGATAACGTTTATAAAATCTGAGGTAGTGTATAAGAAAGCTGATGTGGAGGAAGAATGCGAGTCAGTAGTAGTAGACATTTGGGCAGGAACACAAAAAGATTTGAATAATAGATTTTGAATAATAGAATCTTTGTAAATGATTAAATAATGAAGCTTTGTGGAGATTTTAACACACACACAACACATAATAGGGTAGTAGCATATAAACAGATAATAACAGAGGAGAAGTGGAGGAATTTTTGGAAACAAATATTCTGGTATGTATAAATGATGGAAGTGCTACTCGGTTGGATCTATCCAAAATGAAATATTCTGTTTTCGATTTAACAATTATGTCAGACTGTCTAGCCAAAAGAAGTATGTGGAACACAATTGATCACAACATCATTTTCCAATTAATTGAGTTTGAAATATCTAAAATGGATATTAACTTAATTTGTTTAATAGAAGATGTAGAGTAATATAATATATCTGTGAAAGTCTTTGTAATGTTGCAGAGAAAGCACTAGGAAAAAGTATAGGGAGAATAAAGAAGAAAAATTTACCTTGGTGGACTGTTGAGTGTAATGAGGTTATTAAAATAAGGAATCGATATGTAAAGAGAGCAAGGAAATCATATTCATTTGATATTTTTATATTGTATGAGCACTGGCTTTAGTAAGGAAAGTTTTACGTGAGGCTAAAAGAAAGTACTTGAAAGAATACTGTGCAAAATAGGTAAAAATATAAATATTTGTGAAATATGGGAAATGATAAGGAAAATGGTGGGAATGCAAAAATCGAATAGAATTCCTGTTTTAGTAAGTGGAAATAATCATATTATTAGTAATAAAGAAAAGGCTGAGGTGTTGGCAGAAGCATTTGTAAAGGTGCATAGCAATAGCAATGTATCAGATGATATGAGGGAATTAAGAGAGAAAAGGGAAAGAGATAATCAAAACATGTTAGATAAAAAAAGAATTATCAGAAGGCACTATGGATGCTGTTTTACATTATATGAACTCAAGCAGGCCTTGGAAGGAGTTAGGCATACGTTACTTGGAAAACATGAAGTATATTCTGAAATGATAAAAAAATATTTTAGATAACAGATTAAATGTTATTTAAAGACTTTATTATGAAATATGGAGGTAAGGGAGACTTCCTAGCTTGTGGAAATTAGGTCAAGTGGTGCCAGTAGCTAAACCTGGGAAAGATAATTCTGTTCCAACAAATTATAGACCAATAGCTTTAACATCTAATCTTTGTAAAATAATGGAAAAAAAAATGGTTATATCGTGTTTATTGTATATTTTGGAAACTAGAAAGTTATTAAAAGCATTTCAGAGTGGGTTCAGGAAAGGACGCAGTACGATTGGATTATGAATTTCTTAAAAGAACGATAAATACAGATAGAGTAGGTAAAGAATACTCTGATACCTACATAATTGATAACGGAAATCTGCAAGATAACATTTGCAGTCCTGTACTTTTCAGTACTATGATAAATGGTATATTTGAGGAAATAGGATCAGAAATAGCAAGGTCATTATATGCAGATGATGGAGCCTTATGGGCAGTGTTTGGAAAAACGCTGTTTAAAAGAACGGCATTAGGTAACGACGTTATTTTTCAGTAATGGAGTAATCTAATTAATTACTTTTCCCGTCATTATAATGCCGTTAACATTACTAGACGTTAAATGCGGTGTGTTGCTATGCATTGAGTGAATAAACCAAACACACCCCTGGCTCACACAGCTAGTGAGGTTAATAACGAGATAAGCAATTATGATTGGCTAAGGCAGAGTCATGCGTTTCATGGTAGCCAATCAGAGCCAGTGTTTTTACACACATGCCAGGACATGCGCCAGCAGCGGTACACACACACGCAACGGCTAAATAGTGATGGGAAGTTCGATTCTTTTCCGCGAACCGGTTCTTTCGGACGGTTCGATCCAATAAACGAAAAAAAAAAACGGTTCTGGAGTTCTTTTACACTCAACGTAATGATGTCATTGTTGATGACGTAATGGCGTCACATCTATCAAACATTCAAATATATAAAGTTAGTAATCACAACTTTAGTCAGTTAAAAACCTCATAATCATGAAAAGTTTACATTTGAGTTTTGCAACAAAACCCAAATACAGTAACAGTAATAATGTGCATATGAGGATTTAAGTCTTGAAGATATAAAGTAAATAAATTAGGTGTCATCACCGCAGAAACCATGATCCACTTACTAAACATAATCCATTGCGATGTATTTGTTATTAAATGAACTTACGTTTCGCCAGATTGCCCTTCATCCAAGCCCTGATTACCCATGCTCATAACATTAGCACAGAATCAGAATCAATCACCAAAATAATCACTTCGGTTCAGACATGCTGTTTGTCAGTTGGCTTCACGCTGAATCGCGCATGCACAGTATAATCAGCTCCTCAGTTTTAGAATCGGACGTGTCCGAAAGGAATGGTTTTCGGTTGAGTGTACTGATGATCCTAAAACCGATGCAACCGGTTCTTGACTCGAGAACGAGAATCGCTCTTACCGGCACGTGCTGCAGTTCAGTATCATCAGCTGCTCTACTCGTGTTCATGTTCCATTTACTACAAACTCAGTTTGTGAATGTGTCATCATTAACTATAAATACAGTACAGATATCTCATAAATCATCCCTTATTCCTATTAAACACAGTCTTTAGAGTCTTAATTATTGTCCAACTTCCTTGACAACTCATCTGGCCTATACATTATACAATATACAGATTGGAAACATTCATCTAAAAAAAAAAAAAAAATCACAATGAAATATAGTTTTTTTATCACACTTTTCGGCTCGGTGTTCATCTTCAGTTCAGTCATCACAGCAGTTCAGTCAGTGTACTGTTTGAGTAAATGAATTAAAATTGAACGATTCGTTCACGAATCGGCCATCACTAACAGACATTCACAGCAGCAGCAGAGATGGCGAGTCTGGAGCAATCTGAAGAAAAGTTGGCATTTTCAAGGTGGAGATATAAGCAATAGATATTGTTGAACGCTGGACTAACCAGTGGGGATTTCGTTTTTCAGTAGCAAAGAATTTTATTTTTTTTCTCAAAAAAAGAAGAAACTCCTGAAGTAAAATTAAAATTGTATGAGCAAACTTTAAAGCACATATCTATTATTAGATATTTAGGAGTATGGATGGACTCAAAGTTAACATTTGGAACATATATTCAAAAGGTAATTGATAAATGTAAGAAAGGGGTTAATGTACAGTATTGAGATGTTTGGCAGGACTGGACTGGGTTGCCACAAGACACTCACTAAAGAGAGTATATTGTGCATTAATTAGATCATCGATTGATTATGGTAGGTTAATTTATGGATCAGCATCAAACGCTTTGCTAATAAAAACGGATACAATTCTAAGTCAAGCACTAAGAGTTTGCTGTGGAGCTGTTAGATAATCTCCACTGCCATCACTGCAGGTAGAGATGGGAGAAATGCCTGTGGAATTAAGTGAGCTACAGCTTAGAATGCTATACAGATCAGTTTTTCAAATCATCTAGTTAAAAATGTTTTGGGAGACTGCTGGGAATATGAACAATAGAAAAGCAAACTCAGGAAACAGGTATTAAGAATGTTAATATTAGTCCTACAGTAGCATTGACAGTATCTCCACCTTGGTTTTTCTCAGTGCCTTCTGTGGATCTCCAGATATTTAAAAATATAAAGGGTAAACAAAATCAAGTTCCACTTTTTACAAATATATACAGATGATTCCAAAGACCCAGTAACTGGAAGAACAGCTGCAGCTATGTATATCCCTCTTTCTAAGTATAAAACTGCCAAAAGAATCACTAATAATATATCTGTATATACTGAAGAGATGGTGGGAACTTGTTGACCTCTTCAAAAGTTGCACTGTGGCTTAAATTCAGACACACACACACACACACACACACACACACACACGCATACCTACTTAACCACAATGTGAGGACGTATGACTGGAAACCCTACCTTTAGGGACACCCCTTTCTGAAGGGTCTAGAGACTAAAGAAAGATATGACTGCACTTCTGGAGAATCTGTCATCACAAATATCACTTGATTTGATCAATAAAAGCCTTCCTTAAAGACCTGACATTTTACCTTCACTTTAGGGACATTATTTTATATGTCGCTTTTGGGGACATTAAACACAAACTCTGATCAAGTCATACTTTGAGGACCATGGTGATACACAAACTCTGGTTAAGGTATACTTTCAGGACATTGTTGAGATGGTATATATTATTTATCCTAAGAAGACAGAAGTAGAATATTACAATTCAAAGTTCCAATACTGGACAGTGAAATCAAGCTAGTGCAAAGATACAGGTGTGAGAGAGTCAACTGGGTTTCTTCTTTTCAGCAAGATCACTGTAAATGGGGTAGCCTACATGTTTTGTCTGATTTGTAGCTTGAGATCAAGTGCCTTTGGCTGCTCAGTTGGGGAATGACAATTAACATTCAGAAATATTATTGACTTGACTGATTGACTATCAGAAGCAAAAGATGAACAGAATTGAGCTGAATAATAACCCTATTTTCTTTAATTTCAACTGCAAAACAGCTCTACATTAGTCATTTCATAATTGTTGACATTTGCAAGTTATTTTATGTGTGTGAAGCTCCTTTGAAACCATCTGTATTGTATCATGCGCTATAGAAATAAAACTGACTTCACTTCATTGCAGAGAACCTTTCACTGACCGAATCTGCATCCCTCTAGTTAATTTAGCATCGACTGTAAACTAATCATTATCACAAAAACATCTTAAGGAGTTTTCCTCACCAGAGTCATCTTTGGCTACACACTGGGTTTTAAGACATTAGGCATGTTCCTCTGTAAAGTGTAGTAATTGTCAAAAAAACTCTATACAAATAAAAATAGTGATACACACTCCGATTAAATGACCCTTTGGGGACTCTAGTGACACACACACACTCCGAATAAATGACCCTTTGGGGACTCTAGCGACACACACACACACTCCGATTAAATGACCCTTTGGGGACTCTAGCGACATACACACTCTCCGATTAAATGACCCTTTGGGGACTCTAGCGACACACACACACTCCGATTAAATGACCCTTTGGGGACTCTAGCGACACACACACACTCCGATTAAATGACCCTTTGGGGACTCTAGCGACATACACACTCTCCGATTAAATGACCCTTTGGGGACTCTAGCGACACACACACACTCCGATTAAATGACCCTTTGGGGACTCTAGCGACACACACACACTCCGATTAAATGACCCTTTGGGGACTCTAGCGACATACACACTCTCCGATTAAATGACCCTTTGGGGACTCTAGCGACACACACACTCCGATTAAATGACTCTTTGGGGACTCTAGCGACACACACACACTCCGATTAAATGACTCTTTGGGGACTCGAGTGACACACACACTCCGATTAAATGACTCTTTGGGGACTCTAGCGACACACACACACTCCGATTAAATGACCCTTTGGGGACTCTAGTGACACACACACACTCCGATTAAATGACTCTTTGGGGACTCTAGCGACACACACACACTCCGATTAAATGACTCTTTGGGGACTCGAGTGACACACACACTCCGATTAAATGACTCTTTGGGGACTCGAGTGACACACACACTCCGATTAAATGACTCTTTGGGGACTCGAGTGACACACACACTCCGATTAAATGACTCTTTGGGGACTCGAGTGACACACACACTCCGATTAAATGACTCTTTGGGGACTCTGATTAAATGACTCTTTTATATTATACTCTTTTAAATGACTTTAATATTAACAGTCTTGGACACATTGTGTTGAAAGTGCACATTGCAGTTAATGACAGAACAACAATGAAAAATCAATTAACTTGGAGGTGGGAATGATTCTCAGTGCCCAACTATCCTCTGTACTTCCTCCATCCACCCTTCTTCAAAATCTCTCTACTTCCTCCTTTACATTCTCTCCTCCCTCTTTAACTCTACTCCTCCCTCTTCACTCCTCCCTCTCTTTATCCTCTTTAACTCTACTCCTCACTCTTTTTACCCGCTTTACTCCTCCCTCTTTTCATCCTCTTTACATTTACTCCCTCTATTCCTCCCTTATATTAGCTGTGCTGGACATGGGCTGTGGCTGGATGTAACCGATTGGTGAGAGTTGCCGTGTGCAGATGAGAGAAGCTGAAAACTGAGATGTGATGTTAGACACTTTCTGCTTCCTGTAGTGATGCTCAGGCTAAGTTTGCATACTTTACTACAGCTGAAGTGGAATAAACGCATTATTTTCCAAATACAGATAATTCAGAGACATTTTCATTCAATACATGCACTAATGTTTGTACAAGAATAAAGTTCAAAATAAGCCTAAATACCAGTGAAGTGGGGTCTATCGCAACTACATGAAAAGAGCTTTTACTGTTATAAAGAACAGATGTGATCCTTAGTGGAACTGAAGGTGTGAGAAGAAAAATGAAACACACGTGATCATTGTCAAGCGGTGTACCCTGCCAATCGTGGATTAGCTGTGTCATCATCAGAGCTCGTGAGTCGCTCTAGAGAATCTGCTCTATCTGAGTCCTCCTGCTCTCCAATCACTCTAGTTGTACTCTGTTGCCTTATGGCACAGTCACGGGCATCGCTGTCTGAAGTCAGACACAAGTTCTAACCGTCAAGAACTGCTCAAGTTAGCCGCTGATCGTTCTGTGCAGCACTGCATGAAGTCCAACAAGCCTAATGCTCTCCTCCCCTCCCTCTTTACGTCCCCTTTACATTCTCTCCTCCCTCTTTACGTCCCCTTTACATTCTCTCCTCCCTCTTTACATTCTCTCCTCCCTCTTTACGTCCCCCTTACATTCTCTCCTCCCTCTTTACATTCTCTCCTCCCTCTTTACGTCCCCTTTACATTCTCTCCTCCCTCTTTACATTCTCTCCTCCCTCTTTACGTCCCCCTTACATTCTCTCCTCCCTCTTTACATTCTCTCCTCCCTCTTTACGTCCCCCTTACATTCTCTCCTCCCTCTTTACATTCTCTCCTCCCTCTTTGCGTCCCCTTTACATTCTCTCCTCCCTCTTTACATTCTCTCCTCCCTCTTTACGTCCCCTTTACATTCTCTCCTCCCTCTTTACGTCCCCTTTACATTCTCTCCTCCCTCTTTATGTCCCTCTTACATTCTCTCCTCCCTCTTACATTCACTCCTCCCTCTTTACGTCCCCTTTACATTCTCTCCTCCCTCTTTACGTCCCCTTTACATTCTCTCCTCCCTCTTTACATTATCTCCTCCCTCTTTACGTCCCCTTTACATTCTCTCCTCCCTCTTTACGTCCCCGTTACATTCTCTCCTCCCTCTTTACGTCCCCTTTACATTCTCTCCTCCCTCTTTACGTCCCCGTTACATTCTCTCCTCCCTCTTTACGTCCCCTTTACATTCTCTCCTCCCTCTTTATGTCCCGTTACAATCTCTCCTCCCTCTTTTACATTCTCTCCTCCCTCTTTACGTCCCCTTACATCTCTCCTCGCTCTTTACATTCTCTCCTCCCTCTTTACGTCCCAGTTACATTCTCTCCTCCTCTTTACATTCTCTCCCTCTTTACGTCCCGTACATTCTCTCCTCCCTCTTTACATTCTCTCCTCCCTCTTTACGTCCCCGTTACATTCTCTCCTCCTCTTTACATTCTCTCCTCCCTCTTTACGTCCCCTTTACATTCTCTCCTCCCTCTTTACGTCCCCTTTACATTCTCTCCTCCCTCTTTACGTCCCAGTTACATTCTCTCCTCCCTCTTTACGTCCCCTTTACATTCTCTCCTCCCTCTTTACGTCCCCTTTACATTCTCTCCTCCCTCTTTACGTCCCCTTACATTCTCTCCTCCCTCTTTACGTCCCCTTTACATTCTCTCCTCCCTCTTTAGGTCCCCTTTACATTCTCTCCTCCCTCTTTAGGTCCCCTTTACATTCTCTCCTCCCTCTTTACGTCCCCTTTACATTCTCTCCTCCCTCTTTACGTCCCCTTTACATTCTCTCCTCCCTCTTTACGTCCCCAGTTACATTCTCTCCTCCCTCTTTACGTCCCAGTTACATTCTCTCCTCCCTCTTTACGTCCCCTTTACATTCTCTCCTCCCTCTTTACGTCCCCTTTACATTCTCTCCTCCCTCTTTACGTCCCAGTTACATTCTCTCCTCCCTCTTTACGTCCCAGTTACATTCTCTCCTCCCTCTTTACATACTCTCCTCCCTCTTTACGTCCCCTTTACATTCTCTCCTCCCTCTTTACGTCCCAGTTACATTCTCTCCTCCCTCTTTACGTCCCCTTTACATTCTCTCCTCCCTCTTTACGTCCCAGTTACATTCTCTCCTCCCTCTTTACGTCCCAGTTACATTCTCTCCTCCCTCTTTACGTCCCCTTTACATTCTCTCCTCCCTCTTTACGTCCCCTTTACATTCTCTCCTCCCTCTTTACGTCCCCGTTACATTCTCTCCTCCCTCTTTACGTCCCAGTTACATTCTCTCCTCCCTCTTTACGTCCCCGTTACAATCTCTCCTCCCTCTTTACATTCTCTCCTCCCTCTTTACGTCCCCTTAACATTCTCTCCTCCCTCTTTACATTCTCTCCTCCCTCTTTACGTCCCCTTTACATTCTCTCCTCCCTCTTTACGTCCCAGTTACATTCTCTCCTCCCTCTTTACGTCCCCTTTACATTCTCTCCTCCCTCTTTACGTCCCCTTTACATTCTCTCCTCCCTCTTTACGTCCCCGTTACATTCTCTCCTCCCTCTTACATTCTCTCCTCCCTCTTTACGTCCCCGTTACATTCTCTCCTCCCTCTTTACGTCCCAGTTACATTCTCTCCTCCCTCTTTACGTCCCCGTTACAATCTCTCCTCCCTCTTTACATTCTCTCCTCCCTCTTTACGTCCCCGTTACAATCTCTCCTCCCTCTTTACATTCTCTCCTCCCTCTTTACGTCCCCTTTACATTCTCTCCTCCCTCTTTACGTCCCAGTTACATTCTCTCCTCCCTCTTTACATCCCCTTTACATTCTCTCCTCCCTCTTTACGTCCCAGTTACATTCTCTCCTCCCTCTTTACATCCCCTTTACATTCTCTCCTCCCTCTTTACGTCCCCTTTACATTCTCTCCTCCCTCTTTACGTCCCCTTTACATTCTCTCCTCCCTCTTTACGTCCCCTTTACATGCTCTTCTACTTTACGTCCTTTAACGTCCCCCTTTACATTCTCTCTTCCCGCTTTACGTTTGTATTTAGGCTTATGTTGAACTTTATTCTTGTACAAACAGACACTGTATCAAGCAGTGCATGTATTGAATGAAAATGTCTCCGAAATATCTGTGTATTTGGAAAATAATGCATTTTTTCTACTTCAGCTGTGGTAAAGTATGCAAACAGCGCGAGCGTCTCTTAATTTTAATGTCTACACCTTTATCTTAATTTCTTTTAATTTAGCTCCATTTCTTACTAAAAGAGCATAATGTGCAAAGTGTTGAAGTGTTTGTGCCTCCCTACAAACCACCCTTTCTTTTAGGAGTCGTGATCCTGTTCCGCACATAATTTTTCACACCAGTCCATGTTCGCTGCTTCAAAGCTTCTGGCTCTGCATCACTACGGGAAGCAGAAAGTGTCGGACATCACATCTCAGTTTTCAGCTTCTCTAGTCTGCACACAGCAACTCTCACCAATCAGTTACATCCAGCCACAGCCCATGTCCAGCACAGCTATTCACTCTTCCCTTTTTTATCATCTTTACATTCTCCCCTCCCTCTATGACAGAAATATCAAAAAGTTTAACATGACATTTCATCCAACTATATTGTAACTGAACAAAGAAAATTGACTCTTACTATCCTCTACTTCTTCATTAGCCTTCTTATACACTAACGTTTCACTTTATATTCTGTTTCATTCGATCCACAAAATATTTCTACACCTTTATCCTCATTTCTTTTAATTTAGCTCCATTTCCTACAAAAAGAGCATAATGTGCAAAGTGTTGAAGTGTTTGTGCCTCCCTACAAACCACCCTTTCTTTTAAGAGTCGTGATCCTGTTCCGCACATAATTTTTCACACCAGTCCATGTTCGCTGTTTCAAAGCTTCTGGCTCTGCGTGAATGCATCTTTCACAGTCTTGCTTACCAGCAAGACTCATCATGTGTCTCTCTACTGCTTTTACCTCACTGTCCTCCCATTTCTTTTTTGGAGCATTTGAAGAACCTATGAAATAATTAAAAAGTAAATTCTCATTACACATTCTCATTACAACTAAATCGGTGAGTAAAGAGCAAATCAAGACTGTGTTCCCAATGCATAATTTTTTTTTTGAATTTGTCTGGATATTGCTGCATGGAGCCAATTCATGTTTATTTGATTATTGTTGTTTGTGCAATGTAGAGATTTTTCTTACCTTGATCCTCCTGTGAAACAGCTTGTTCAGATTGAACAGGTTGATCAGTCTGTACTGGTGCTGGTGCTGGTGTCTGAGAGAGGTCACTGGAATCCTCCTCATCACTTGACATGGAATCACCTTGGGCCTCAAGTTGCTCTTAATAATTAATTAACGAAAAATGAACACTTTATTGCTTATACCTAGTATCTGTGACATGAATATATACATTGTTTTGTAAATATGTACAGCACAGATACACACAGAGCATGTATACTCATACCATTTGGGTCGATTTCAATGTCATCAAGTTTCTTTCCTTTGTAGTCAGACAGTGTTCCTTTCTCCATGGCCATTAGGACTTTACTCATTTTTGCCAGCTGCAGTGTTCCCTCTGGTAACCGATAATACTGTCTGTGGATTCGGATATCGTGACCAAGGAAATCAGCCAGTTGGTCTGCTTCATTCTCATTAAGGTTAAGAATTTTAGACATGGTTGCTATGTGTTTCCTGAGCCTAGTTGATGACAGTGCTTCAGGGTTCTTTATGCCACATTCGCAAGCAGCTTTGTTGATGCGCTCTCCTCCTCTGTAGGCAGGCGAGGATGATGAGGGCTGCACAGGCGAGGTTGAAGGTGACGTGGGTGACTTGGACTTTGGAGTGGCTACAGAAAAAAAGAGACTGGCCGCCTGGCCCACACGAAAACAAGGATAAATATCTGAAGGGCCTTAAATGTAGTCACACAATGCTGATGTTGTTAACATTAACAATTTGAGAACAAAGTATAGTTTGCACGGTTTGATGTGATATGATAATTGATAAGCGATTGTTAGATTTAAAGGTGGGGTATGTAATTGTCTTTTTTGTCCATTTTTTCAAAATCACTTGAAATCCTATTCCTAACCCACTTACAGCCACTGAGTTAGAAGCACTGAAATGAGAATTAGGCAATTTAATCATCTGTGGAACGGGCAGGACTCGGAAAAACTCCAGCCAATCATTTCCAAAACTACCTAGAATCATTAGACAGTAACTGTGTCAATCAAATGGTCGTACCATACCCCCTCCCCATCATGTCCATGTACTTCGAATGGGTGGAGTCAAAGGAAAGAAGGTAAGACCATAGGAGTTGTGTATTTTCAAAATCTCCCGGCCGTTTTGCAAATCACATACCCCACCTTTCATCAGCGCGATTCACTGCAAAGCTTTTTTTACCCTTAGTTGGTCAGAACAAAAGTGGATGTTACTTGTTCCAGTGTCATTTTCCGGTGAACATTCTTCTGTTGGTCATGACTCATACTTCCAAAAAGTATAATCTGTCATTGCAAATGACAGTATCCACACCGACGCGATGTGATTGACAGCAGCGCGTTCTCCTCAAAACATTGGATTCATTCGCGCTGTGCCGTGTTAAAGCACAACCCATGTAAAGTTGATAGTTCCACGAATGACTGCAATTGCAGATTTCGAACAGAAATGGCGACAAAGACGAAAAACTAGGACTGCAGCGTTAAATAATTTCTTGTTTGTTTTTTTTAATTGTGAGTACATAAATACATTTCAAATGACACGGGTGCTGGATGAAGTCGATATGCACCTACAAATCAACTTAAACCAAACCATTCTATGGTTTGCCAGCAATAAAGATATTTTCTATTTGAACACCTGAGCACCAGCTAATAGTGGTTGACTGTGTTGCGTGTTCATTATTTTGGGGGCGGAGCAATGAAGGGAGGGGTGTGTTTGTTTGGGTGTCGATTTCAAACATTAAGTGTTTCTCAGAAATCACTTATTGCATTTTTAACTAGCTGGCAGTAAACATCAGTAGATAGTTGCTGCATGTTTAAGATGGTTACCGTTTTATTCCTTGATGTTCTTGCTTTGCCTGACTGCTTATGAGGACCATTGCTGTTTACCTTGTCCAGTTCAGGAGAGGAAACAGAAGCTGCACAATGGGGCTAGATGTCAGAAAAGAAACCAATGAATATCAAAATATCTGAATATTTGTAAAGGACAAAAAAACTTGTTAATGTTCATTCCTCTAGCTGTCCTATACTTTATATATCATTCCACACACAACTCTATGCTGAGAGAGTCAATAATATAGAATAATGATACAGATGTTTTAAAGTGGACTTACGGATTTATGCAGGCGCAAACTGCTGGCTCTCGTTTTATCAGTGGATTCTGCTGATGCTTTATTCAAAGTCTTGAGAAATATGAGACCACAATCACATGGTAACTAATCAGAATTAGAGTAAAAAATTATCATGAATTACTGATCAATCTCTTTAGCATTTTATTGATAATACCTTGACTCGCCATGGCCAATCTGAGTCTCCATAATTGTAAGTGATTTCCTCTCCTGGTAGAATGTCTCGTACAGCAAACAGACACAGGTGAGGTTTTCTGCTCACTTCAACGGTTCTCATTTTGCAAGTAGGATTTCTGGTCTCATCGTTTGCAAGTCTTCCCAAAGACGAGTCTTCTTTAGATGCATCCATGCTATAAAAACATAAAATGAACACTCAATACTTATAATCTTAGTATATATGCTAGACATGTACAGTTATTTTTACAAGTGGTTCTGAACCCCAGTCCTGGGAACCCACCGCTCTGCATATGCTGTATGTCTCGTGTTTTAATCCACCTGATTGAGATGAGGAGTTCATCATCAGAACATGGCTCTATGAACTCATCTGAGTGCATCAGGTGAAGGAGACATACAGAATCTGCAGAGGAGGGACCAGAACCACTGATCTATATGATAGTGTACTGCAATGTATGGTAATGTACAGCTCTCAGATAAAAGCATCTAAAAGTTACCATGTTGTTCTCTTTAGGGAATACAGGGGGAATTTTTTTTGATGACTCAAAGAAACTACACTCCGTACTCTATGTCAGTTCATGGTGAATTTGAAGTATTAGGGTGTGTTCACATCTGGCATGTTTTTTTAGACTGTTAATGTGGTTCATCTGAATAAATGTGAAAGCTGCTATTTGAAACCTGGTGCGACCAAACAAGCGGACCGAGACGCTGAAAAGCGTTGGCTTCCAAATGAACTCTGGTGCAGTTCAAATGAAATATGAACATAACATGGACCAGAGACATGTAAATAAACCAAAAACAGGAATATGTGACCCTAAAAAGGACAGACTGGTCAATCATAACTTAGGTTCAACGATAGAAATGCCAATCTGAACACTAAGCGTATCTGGACCAAAAGAAACGAGCGAACAGAACTACAGGCATGAACTAAGTATCTTACAGTTCCAGATATTTTAGCATACCTACTACATCAATCCAACAGTTCTGTACTCACCACCAATTTTTGCCATGCCACTGAAAATCAAACAGGAACGTGTTCTCAGCTTCAGTGTAGTGTTCAGTTCGGTCCAGACTCTCCTGTGAACTCAGAAGTTCACCTCTGTATTCAAGAACAAAATCACCTCTGAAAAAAGCTCCAGTGGTGAAAACTCCACGCCCTGAAGAGGAGAAATACATTAGCTTCAGTTTCTTTAATGTCAAATATTATTTTGATTCTTACTAAAAGTTCTCTACCATATGATGTACATTATATGATGTAGAAGGGAAATTACTGAAGGAAAATAGTCAGCCAGGCTAATCTCAAAGCATGCTTTGCTTTTCATACTTTTAAGTCTTAAAATTATACAGTTAAAATTACATACATTTTCTTACACAAACAATATGATCATGGCTATATATTGTTTAGAACGGAGTGCCGCAGTGATGACGTATTTTTGAAGGGCAACCCGGTAGTTCACCTCACCTAGTTCCCTCCACAAAAACCTTATAGGATTTTAGAACCCTATAGAAAATCCATATCCTTGTGTAATATATATAATGTTTCTACATTCTTGTAATGTATGTTTGACTGATTGTGTGCCTTTATAAGTAAATCTGTGTTGCACGTCACACGCATCACACACATGACCAGCGTCGGCCAATAGTGAGCCTACGTGGTGACGTGTAACACAGACCCACTGCGCAGTTTTACTACGTGAACTCACTCGAGGCCCAGATAGAAGGAAATGAATAGTGGAATAAAGTCATTATTTTTGTTGTTTTTTGCACACAAAAAGTATTCTCGTCGCTTGATAAACTTAAGACTGAGCCACTGTAGTCACTTGGACTATATTAACGATCTCTTTTATAACTTTTCTGGGCCAACAAGTTTCAGTCCCTTGGAAGCCTATGGAGGAGTGATCCAGCTCTCAGATTTCATCAAAAATATCTTAATCTGTGTTCCGAAGATGAACGAAGGTTTTACGGGTTTGGAACAACATAGACAAAATCTAGCTGTGTCGATTGGTTTATGCTTATGCCGTTTATGATTACCTTAGTCTGCGTTTACATGACCACCAGAACTGTTGGCTTATTATGCATAATTGGGTTATGTATGTGCAAATAAACATTGACTTTGGGTTGATGGAACCAGAAGTGCAAAAATGCAACTGCTTTGTTTTACTGTACGACGTACACACCTCCGCCGACTTGAGCTTCCAAAGTTACCGGAAGTCATTCATTTTCAATGGAAGCTGGCTTCTCTCAGCTGCAAGGAGCGTCAAATTCCTTGGCATGGCGTTTTGAGCGACTAGAGCGTCAATCTGAAAGTTGAAGTAGCTCAACTTTATGGTAATGAGCTATGTTCAGCGGCAAGCAGCAGCAAAACGGCAGCAACCAATCGGAATATAGACGTCCTTCGCGCTGGCTGATTCCGGAGAAACATACGATGTAAACTTTCGTTCCTACCAAAACATTAGTTCTATCAACACGCTATCAAACTGTGTCCAGCCTGAAGTTCCGCTGGACGTACCTCTCGTCATCGAGCCGCAGCTGCTGCACCAGCCGGTGATACTCTCTGAATTGATAACGGCCCTGGAGGGTTTCATGAACCCAAAATCTCCGAGTCCGATGTCTTCTCAAGCAGCACCAAACACAACAACTTCACGATTATCCGACAGTGATACACATTTGAGAATGAGCTCAACTTATTTGAAATATTTACGAGCGCTCGTTTTAAGCGGGAATGCAATTCATTTGCTCACGGTAACACCAATTTGACCAATTACATTAAAGTAAATATAATATTAATATAACAATAATAGCTCATTATTCTTTTCTTCCCAAACAAATGTGACCAAAACGGTTATAATAATTCTGTCATTATAAATGGTTTCTTCAGTGTATTGCTTGTTTTTTCTGTTTATTACATTTTATGTTGTGACACTTCTCTTCTCCATGCTATGTCAGAGCGGCCAAAGCGTCAACAAGCTTCCCCGTACTTTTTGACAAGCGTCCTTGACAGGGCGGCCAGAGCTTCTTTGCAGCTCAAGTCGGCGGCGGTGTGTACGTACAGTTAGGGCTCATGCCAGCAGAACTCTATTCAGGAATCTGGACTGCACAATAAAAAATATATATATTTATAAAGTACTGTTTAACTTGTGGCCTAACAACCATATGACTTGCCTTACATTAAATTCTCAGTTTTGTAGATTAACATTATTACTAGGGCTGGGCTATAAAATGATAATGATAATTATCACGATATAATTTCTCGATAAAACGATATCCAGAGTTCGATAAATGTTCGATAATGTTTATGCGCCAAAAGCGGAACCGAACTCATTTGACCCACGCGCCACACGGACCGTTTATCCGCTCGGCTCAAAGTCCAAACGGCAGCGCAGCATGACTCGCGAGCTCACTAGAGCAGATGAGTTTACTCTGATCGGTCTCTGTCATCAGATCCAGTGAGAAGCGCTTGACTTCAGCCAAGAACACACGTTTCAGTGATTTAAACCAGTTTAAAGGCCGATTAAACCGCGCTGACAAACAGGAGAAACACTGTGGTCAGTCAGAAGGCTTCTTTGTCTACAAATTCCCACCATTTACTACGGATTTACTGTAACGTTAGCCTAATAATATTAACTGCACCATGAAATGTGGGATATACAGTATTGTTCAAAATAATAGCAGTACAATGTGACTAACCAGAATAATCAAGGTTTTTCGTATATTTTTTTATTGCTACGTGGCAAACAAGCAGTGAGAGGAGCAGGAGCAGTGAGAGGAGCAGGAGCAGTGAGAGATGCAGTGAGAGGAGCAGGAGCAGTGAGAGATGCAGTGAGGGGAGCAGGAGCAGTGAGAGGAGCAGTGAGGGGAGCAGGAGCAGTGAGAGGAGCAGGAGCAGTGAGAGATGCAGTGAGAGGAGCAGGAGCAGTGAGAGATGCAGTGAGAGGAGCAGGAGCAGTGAGAGATGCAGTGAGAGGAGCAGGAGCAGTGAGAGATGCAGTGAGAGGAGCAGGAGCAGTGAGAGATGCAGTGAGAGGAGCGGGAGCAGTGAGAGATGCAGTGAGAGGAGCCGGAGCAGTGAGAGGAGCAGGAGAAGTGAGAGATGCAGTGAGAGGAGCAGTGAGGGGAGCAGGAGCAGTGAGAGGAGCGGGAGCAGGAGCAGTGAGAGGAGCAGTGAGGGGAGCAGGAGCAGTGAGAGGAGCAGGAGCAGTGAGAGGAGCAGTGAGAGGAGCAGGAGCAGTGAGAGGAGCAGTGAGGGGAGCAGGAGCAGTGAGAGGAGCAGGAGCAGTGAGAGGAGCAGGAGCAGTGAGAGGAGCCGGAGCAGTGAGAGATGCAGTGAGAGGAGCCGGAGCAGTGAGAGGAGCAGGAGAAGTGAGAGATGCAGTGAGAGGAGCAGTGAGGGGAGCAGGAGCAGTGAGAGGAGCGGGAGCAGGAGCAGTGAGAGGAGCAGTGAGGGGAGCAGGAGCAGTGAGAGGAGCAGGAGCAGTGAGAGGAGCAGTGAGAGGAGCAGGAGCAGTGAGAGGAGCAGTGAGGGGAGCAGGAGCAGTGAGAGGAGCAGGAGCAGTGAGAGGAGCAGGAGCAGTGAGAGGAGCAGTGAGGGGAGCAGGAGCAGTGAGAGGAGCAGTGAGGGGAGCAGGAGCAGTGAGAGGAGCAGGAGCAGTGAGAGGAGCAGTGAGGGGAGCAGGAGCAGTGAGGGGAGCAGGAGCAGTGAGAGGAGCAGGAGCAGTGAGAGGAGCAGGAGCAGTGAGAGATGCAGTGAGAGGAGCCGGAGCAGTGAGAGATGCAGTGAGAGGAGCCGGAGCAGTGAGAGATGCAGTGAGAGGAGCAGGAGAAGTGAGAGATGCAGTGAGAGGAGCAGTGAGGGCAGCAGGAGCAGTGAGAGATGCAGTGAGAGGAGCAGGAGAAGTGAGAGATGCAGTGAGAGGAGCAGTGAGGGGAGCAGGAGCAGTGAGAGGAGCAGTGAGGGGAGCAGGAGCAGTGAGAGGAGCAGGAGCAGTGAGAGGAGCAGGAGCATTGAGAGGAGCAGTGAGAGATTGTTTTTATTTTACCCCCCCCCTCTCCTTTTTTTATTCTGGGCTTTTTTCTGTTGTTGTTTTTTTGTTCAGAATGCTCTTATGTGTTTCATGGATATTTTGTTCACTGTAAGCAATACTGTCAAACCTTTTCTGTTCTATCATACCGTGTTTCTACTGTACCTCCTGCAGTAAACAGTAAAGGAAAAATAGCTTTTTACTGGAATGCTTTTGAATGTGAACATTACTGTACATTTGGACATACAGTTCCTAACCAAGAAATTTAGTGTAAAACAGTGAATTGCATGTTTTGCATGCAAATACCTGTAAAACTGAGACTGAAAAGTCTATGCAGTTTTTGTAATGTCAACAATAGCCAGTATTTTGAAACCTGGTGTACTTTGATTGACTGCATGTACCTTTTGAGGTGAAAACAAGTGTTATTCTTTGACAGAATAATTTAATTTTGAGTCAGATTTCCAGTGTTTTGGTAAAGTTGGTGTGTTGACAGAAAGATGTGTTCTATTTTGAAATGAAGATTTAGTATAAATTTAACAAAATGTGTTTTTGAGAAGAAAATTATCCATTTGGCCAATTGTGTTTTGTAGGTGTTAGTCTGTGATAAGAGTTTAGAAAAAGTATCTGAAGTATGGGTAAGCGCTTGTTAGCGATTGAAAAAAAACTGTAATGTAGACAATGTATTAAAGGATTAATAAAATAGTTACAGTATTTGGTTTTGTGGTTATCATGATCTAAATGCATGATACTGGATGACCAATGGTTAATTTTAATAAAACTCAAACAGTCAGATTATTACATTTTACCAAATAAAATTTAGGTCGTTTTAAAAGATGTTACTGTTTTTGTTAATGAACATAAATTTTACATAGTAAATCTGCTCCTAACTGAATCTAATACTGCTGCAAATCATTGTCAAATATGCATTTTGAGACAAAATATA
This sequence comes from Carassius auratus, assembly GCF_003368295.1. Lineage (NCBI taxonomy): Eukaryota > Metazoa > Chordata > Actinopteri > Cypriniformes > Cyprinidae > Carassius > Carassius auratus. The sequence continues at coordinate 24,853 of NW_020525777.1, forward strand.
TCTAATATTAATATTGCTGCCTGCACTGTAAACTGTGCTGAAGATCCGTGCCATCAAAGTCAGGCAACACAAACCTGTTTCAAGACTTGAAACAATATCCCCCATTAGCACATCCAGGAACTAAGAAATACATTTTCCAATAAATATATTTATTTTGTTAAGGAAAAATAACAAATGTTTGAATGTTCTACCTCAGATTTGTGAAATGTTCACCTGTTTGGCAAGTGTTTGTCATGATATGTTCTGACAATAAAGAGTAGTTTAAAACCACAATTAATGCTCTGGTTTCTACAACTTTCACTTAGGAGCAAATATCTGCCTTTAAACTTGAAAGAAATAAAGATTTGACATTTATTGTGATAATTATCGATATCGACTAATATAAAACAATTATCGTGATAACTTTTTTGCCATATCCCCCAGCCCTAGTTATTAGTTACTAAACTGCTTAGTCATTTATACTTGCCTTTATATTTGCTGATGAACTGCTCTCGAAGCCCAGGCTTGTCAGTTTTACAGGTAATGTGATGATGCTCAGCGTCCTGCAGAGGTTTCCTACGTCTTTTATTTCCCAGCATGGCGACTTTCTTTCTTGAAATGACTGGAAAAAATAAATACAAATAAATATAAGGTGAATGAAATAAACAAGCATATTTTAAAAAATCCTGTTGATCTTACTGGAATTGTTCACCAAAAACACACATAATTAACATACTAACCCTCATATCCAAACCGGTGTTGTGTTTTTCTGTGGAACAAATCTTTATATTATATATATATTTTTTTAATGGAAATGTCATTAATGCCAAAAACCATTGGTTCTTGTGTGTCTTGTAACCACAATTGATGTCAGTCTATATTTGATTTAAGAGCTAAAGTATATGGGAGATTTTCAGTCAATAACCAGCTAGATTTATATGGACTATTTTTAATGTGCTTTTTGTCTGCTTTGGAGCTTGAAACAAAATACAATTATTATAAAGTATCAATTCATGGTCATTGTGCAAAAAAATCTCAGTGAAGATAAATTATTAAAATAAAACATTCCACTAAAAAACCAATTCGGGGGCAAATAATGTAATAATGTATTACATAAAATATAATATATAAAATAATGATATTAAAAAATGAGAATGAATTATTTCAAATTACTGTTGATATTTTACAACACTTTTGAGAAAAACAATGATTTAGAAAACTACCACTGACTCGGTTGTCTTGATTACTTTGTAGAACCTAAAGTACTATTATATGAAAAATAACAAAATTATATTTAATAGTCAATTTTATATATACAATTTGTTTTCATTATTGCAACAAATCATCAAATGACACAGGCTTAGAAGCAAACTCAAATACAATCGAGAAGTAAATAAAACCCTATTACAAAAAATAACTAAACCACTAAAATAAACATACATCGTACTATATTTCATATTACACAATGTATTTAGTTATCATGCATTTTCAGGACAAGTCTTAATCTCACCTTTCCTCCTGGTGGGTTGTTTGTCGTCTGTTTCGCGCGTTCCATCGTCACGTGTCTGCATTTCCCGGGAAAACACCACCGTCGCTGACTTGCGTAAATGACGTAGTTACGTATTTGGATTTCACGTTGAAATTGTGACTACATTTATTTGGCCTTATAGAAAATTATCTGGTGGCAATGATATTTGTTTTGACCACAGTACTGTTTCTTCAAACTTAAAAAAAAATGTGATGAAGTTAGTCTTTCTAGTGGACAGAGCACATGATCACTTTTTAACCGAGCACCCACCTCAAACTAGGAACCAGTGCGCATGTCCGTACAAGCACTGGTTTAAAAGAGCAAAAAGTACCCGGTGTGCACTTATTTTTATAAAATAACACCACATCATAAAGTTTTTAAGAGAATTACAAATAAGAATATTCAAAACGTGCAGGTCTGCTGTAAAACTAGAGCTCACAAGACTTTTGTTAGTTCATTCATTCATCTCATCTGCAGCGAGTCAGTCAGAGACAGTGCTGTGGGGGAAGGGCGCGCGCGCGATCAGAGAGTGCTGTGGGGGAAGGGCGGCTGATCACAGTATGAGCAGCAGAAGCAGATCTCAGCTAGGGCTAGGGCTATAGGGCTATAGTTGAAAATCAAAGTAAGAACTAATAAATCTGTAAACAAACATTTAAACGTGCCAGCTTAATTCATGATTCTTTTAAACACTTTTGTTCTTTTGTATGACTATAACTGCTCTCTCTCTCTCTCTCTCTCTCTCTCTGTATATATAATATAGAGAGAGAGAGAGAGAGAGAGAGAGATACATAGATATATAATTTCTGAATCATTCTTAAGATTTTCAAACCAGTAAGTGCACTGGTTTGTAAAAAAAATGTACCCAATGTGTACTTAATTTTCTGAAATAACACCACATCATAAAGCTTTTAAGAGGATTACAAATATGAATATTCAAAATGTGCAGGTCTGCTGTAAACAAGAGCTCACAACTGTCTAAATGAGCAACTTAGATCTCTTGAACAGACATCTTATTTTCTATTACAGTTGTTTTCAGTCGGCTAACAAGCATTTGTCCAAGCAGTTGTCATATTTTCAAAACTCTAAACACAATTAGCACAGCATCTGTCTATTGTGGCCATACCATTCACTCATTTCATGTCGTTTTTACACAATATGGAGTCATTGAACACATTTCCACAATGCTTACATTTTCTGAACAGACAAGCTATACCTCCCAACAAAATTATGGATCGTTTTTGTAGTATTTACAAATATTAACACACAACATCCCACAATAGCAAAAACAATGTTCCAAACCTTAGATAGAGTATAAAAACCTCTGCTTCTGCAATGATATCAGTTCAAAAACAATTTATCTTAGCTGATTTATGTTGTGTAAATTGGGCCAACCACAGCTGATTCCAATCTGGCTTAGACTCAATTGCAGGGGTTATTTTTTTTTCTATTACATTGACACTTATACAATACAGTAAAAGGAGGACTTTGAAGAGTAATATTTTTGGAAACAGAAAAAGACAAACACTGTATGTATGGACGAGGAAGAGTAAGAGCAAGGGGGCCAGGGAGAAGAGCAGGAGCAGTGAGATGGATATTTTGTTCACTGTAAGCAATACTCTCAAAGCTTTTCTGTTCTATCATACCGTGTTTCTACTGTACCTCCTGCAGTAAACAGTAAAGGAAAAAAATAGCTTTTTACTGGAATGCTTTTGAATGTGAACATTACTGTACATTTGGACATACAGTTCCTAACCAAGAAATTTAGTGTAAAACAGTGAATTGCATGTTTTGCATGCAAATATCTGTAAAACTGAAACATAAAAGTCTATGCAGTTTTTGTAATGTCAACAATAGCCAGTATTTTGAAACCTGGGTGTACTTTGATTGACTGCATGTACCTTTTGAGGTGAAAACAAGTGTTATTCTTTGACAGAATAATTTAATTTTGAGTCAGATTTCCAGTGTTTTGGTAAAGTTGGTGTGTTGACAGAAAGATGTGTTCTATTTTGAAGTTAAGATTTAGTATAAATTTAACAAAATGTGTTTTCGAGAAGAAAATTATCCATTTGGCCAATTGTGTTTTGTAGGTGTGAGTCTGTGTTAAGAGTTTAGAAAAAGTATCTAAAGTATGGGTAAGCGCTTGTAAGCGATTGAAAAAAAAACTGTAATAGCATTTATTAATCAAAACAGTCAATTGAAGTCTGCAAACCCACAGCAGGGCTGATATGCAAGCATCTCATCTGCAGCGAGTCAGAGACAGTGCTGTGGGGGAAGGGCGCGCGCGCGATCAGAAGAGTGCTGTGGGGGAAGGGCGCCGCGCGCGATCAGAGAGTGCTGTGGGGGAAGGGCGGCTGATCACAGTATGAGCAGCAGAAGCAGATCTCAGCTAGGGCTAGGCTGGGGCTATAAAATCAAAGTAAGAACAAATAAATATGTTAACAAACATTTAAACGTGCCAGCTTAATTCATGATTCTTTTAAACACTTTTTGTTATTTTGTATGACAATAACTGCTCTCTCTCTCTCTCTCTCTCTCTCTCTATATATATATCATTTCTGAATAATTCTTAAGATTTGCAAACCAGTGAGTGCATTTTTCAAAACAATTGGTACAAACCCAGACAAAAAACAAAGCCTGTAACTTGCTCAATATCCTTAATTACAATATCAATGAACATCAGTGCCATCAGAATGACAAGTCCTTGTGTCATTGTTTACAGAACATGATAGTCAAAATGCTTTGTCATTTTGTCAATATAACAGTGAACTATCATTCAAAAAGTGAAACTTGTATAATTATATTCATTCATTACACACAGGACTGATATATTTCAAAATATGTCTTCTTTTAATTTTGATGATTATAACTGACAACTACGTTAAAATCCCAAATTCAGTATCTCAGAAAATTTGAATATTACTTAAGACCAATACAAAGAAAGGATTTTTAGAAATCTTGGCCAACTGAAAGGTATGAGCATGAAAGTATGAGCAATGTACAGCACTCAATACTTAGTTGTGCAGCAATGCGGCGTGGCATGGAGTGGATCAGTCTGTGGCACTGCTCAGGTGTTATGAGAGACCAGGTGTCTCTGAATAGTGGCCTTCAGCTCTTCTGCATTCCTGGGTCTGACATGTCACATCTTCCTCTTCACAATACCCCATAGAAGACAAGTTTGCTGGCCAATTAAGAACAGGGATACAATGGCCCTTAAATCAGGTACTGCTTTGGCAGTGTGTGCTGGTGCCACATCCTGTTGGAAAATGAAATCTGCATCTCCATAAAGTTGATCAGCAGCAGGAAGCATGAAGTGCTCTAAAACTTCCTGGTATACGGCTGCGTTGACCTTGGACCTCAGAAAACACAATGGACCAACACCAGCAGATGACATGGCCCCACAAACCATCACTGACTGTGGAAACTTTACACTGGACCTCAAGCAACGTGGATTGTGTGCCTCTCCATTCTTCCTCCAGACTCTGGGACCTTGGTTTCCAAAGGAAATGCAAAAGTTACTTTCATTAGAGAACATAACTTTGGACCACTCAGCAGCAGTCCAGTCCTTTTTGTCTTTAGCCCAGGTGAGACGCTTCTGAGTGTTCAAGAGTGGCTTGACACCAGGAATGCGACAGCTGAAACCCATGTCTTGCATATGTCTGTGCGTGGTGGTTCTTGAAGCACTGACTCCAGCTGCAGTCCACTCTTTGTGAATCTCCCCCACAGTTTTGAATGGGTTTTGTTTCACTATCCTCTCCAGGATGTGGTTATCCCTATAGAGCTGGTAAGTCCCGCCCCCTCCGTAAAACCCCACTGGACCTCAAAGTTGAAAAACTGTCAATGCAAATGGGATTAATTTCATTAATGGGAGAAAATAATTATTTTCTGGTCCCGTTTGAATTGTGACATGAATGTGAACATATGTTGTCTGTGAATTTTTTATATAATCTTTCGTGTGAAGAATGTTACAATTTAGCAGGTAGAAGTTTGATAGGGGTAGACTTTTTGTGACAGCACTTTGTGGACTACAACTCTTTGCTGCTTTCGACATGTTTGAAACGTCAACAACACTAGCACATGGCTCTAGCTCACGGATCCCGCTAAACATGGCTGTGTCTTTGGTGCACTTCACCACCTTCTTTCAGGGAGAGGACAAAATCTTTGAGGTTGGCGAAAACCACAGGTAAGTCAACTTTATGGGGTGACGTCACATAGGCGACATGTAGTCTTTCTCGTTATGTCTTTTCCACAACTGCTAGCCGATAAATCATACCATATACTGTCACTGTTCACATTCATGGCACAATTCAAACGGGACCAGAAAATAATTATTTTCTCCCATTCACTTGCATTGACGGTTTTTCAACTTTAAGGTCCAGCTGGGTTTTACGGAAGGGGCGGGACTTACCAGCTCTATTGCTTGTACACTTTTTTTCTACCACATCTTTTCCTTCCCTTCGCCTTTTTATTAATGTGCCGGGACACAGAGCTCTGTGAACAGCCAGCCTATTTAGCAATGACCTTTTGTGTCTTGCCCTCCTTGTGCAAGGTGTGGTCATCTTTTGGACAACTGTCAAGTCAGCAGTCTTCCCCAAGATTGTGTAGCCTACAGAACTATTGAGAGACCATTTAAAGGCCTTTGCAGGTGTTTTGAGTTAATTAACTGATTAGAGTGTGGCACCAGGTGTCTTCAATATTGAACCTTTTCACAAAATTCTAATTTGGGATTTTCCTTAGTTGTCAGTTATTATCATCAAAATTAAAAGAAATAAACATTTGAAATATATCAGTCTGTGTGTAATGAATGAATATAATATAGAAGTTTCACTTTTTGAATGGAATTAGTGAAATAAATCAACTTTTTGATGATATTCTAATCATATGACCAGCACCTGTATACTTTGTATAAGTGTTTTTTACATTATGCCTCTGGGATAGGCAACTTCGGTCCTGGAGGGCCATTGTCCTGCAGAGTTGAGCTCCATCCCTAATTAAACACACATGAACAAGGCAATCAATGTTTTCAGGATTACTAGATATATACAGGCAGGTGAGTTTTTATCTGGGCTGGAGCTAAACTCTGCAGGACAGTGGCCCTCCAGGACCGGAGTTGCCAATGTAAAATGCAAGTAGACTGCTGTAATATATAATGTAAATATGCTGTATTGCACGACTACAGTATAGTGAACACTGTGTGATTGCACACCTGTTCAAGGACTATGCATTAATTGTGGGGGGAGAGAAACGGTAGAGCATATATTAATAGAATGTGAAGCATACAGAACAGAACGAATCATGCTGTTAGAACAAGTTAAAGAATTAGGTTACACACATTTATCAGTAGAGGGTTTACTTTCCTTTTCTGCATCAAAATCATCAGCATGGCCAGCATGAGATACCTTAAAGAAACAGACTTATTTAATCGAATTTAAGAATAACCAAGAATATATATATATATATATATATATATATATATATATATATATATATATATATATATATATATATATATTATTATTATTATTATATATTTTTTTTTCAATACATATTAGTAGAAATCCGCATTGAAGCTCCACACCCCAAACAGTTGGTGGCGGTAATGCACCAAATTGGTATGCCAACCGCCAATAAAAGAAGAAGAAGCACACCTGTTCAAATGTTTTAATGACTGAGGACACACACGGTTGTTCTCCCAACATTCAGCTCACCTTTTGACCCGCTTCGGCCATAAGGTCATGATATTGAGAACATGATAGTGGCCCTTATTTCTTCAGAATCTTGTCCTCTTCTACCTCTTCCTCTGTTTTACCTCTGTATTCTTCCACCACACATACTTACTTCTTCTTCCATGCTGTTCACCCTGTTTGTACCTTGTTGTTCTTAAATTACCAGAGTGTGTAACACTGTGTTGTGTTGTGCTCTGTCTGTATGCTTCTCAGATGAAGCTTAATGAGATGCACTCTGAGCTATTTTAAGGAACTGGTGGATTATTGGATGATCGAATGCTTTACATTCCCCTTCATTAGTGAAAATCAGAATTCACCTCTGCAATTCAACAATTCAGGACAAAAATGTCTAAGAGAAGTGTATAGAAAATTTGCTTGACAGTTTATGACAACTACTATTCTGCATTTAATGACTTAATGAATTAATACCTAGATGTTTTGGGGAGTAAGACTTGGGAGATTCAGCAGAGAACCATACATTTTGATCAACATGGCATTTGATAATGTAAGAAACAGATAAAACGTGTACATAATCAGTTGCATTTGTAATTTGTTCAAATGATGAGCAATTGCTTTTGAGGTGCACAAGTAAGTAGATAACGTGGAGGTTGAATAAGAATTTTAGTCGTGATCTGAGAAATGCCCCAAAGCGACTAAGAAAAACTTCAAATATAATTAATAGAATATAAAATAAAAAGATGTTTGCTGTACCTTCTTTCCTCTATATAAAAATATAATATAAATAATATAATGCAATGTAATGTCATATAATATAATTATATAATAAATGAAGGAATATAATGTAATGTAATATAATTAATATAATATATAATGTAATATAAAATAATATAATATTATATAACATAAAGAGAATGTTTGCTTGTTTGCTGTAAGTGAATGTGTTGCTCTGGTTACAGACGCGCGTGCTCTGGGTGGGGGAGGGGCCTGGCTGCGCTGTCAGGGAAATGGCAGGACGCAAAGTTGGAGAAAACACTTAAAACAAATAACATCACTTATAAAAGCAAGCGAATCTGCCTGTTTTCACATATTTTAATTGCTTGTATATTTTTATTGAATAAACTCAGATGTATATCACCACACCCACAATAACAGATTTAAACAGTTGCCCCTCCGCTTTTGGAAGGAAATATGTTACTTTTCAAATTCACATGATGTATTGTGTCTGTCCCTTCCTGCGTCAAACTTGTTCCTACAGCATTAATATCCGATGTAAGTGCTGTAGTCATGGTGACGCGGGGCAGCGCGATCTTTACACACACACGGAGCAGACTCTGATGCGAGAGAAAAACGCGAGGATTAAAAGTTGTAAAACATGCTAATATGAATCGCGAGAGCTCCTGCTGCTCAATGCATATTGGTCTAATCTTATTTAATACTAATTATTGGGAATTTATCTGTAATTTAATGTGGATTATCTGTCAATTCATTCACAATCAACATGTTTTTTGCCTCCGCCATCTTTATTGATGACGTATTGGCCTCTGATTGGTCAGATCACCAAGTCCCGCTCCCATAGCGGCTTCCTGCGCTCTGATTGGCCAGAATCCCCAAAGTGTGTATCTTTTCCGGAAGTGCAGTACTCCTAGAGGGCGCTGTGTTATACACACTTTAGTGGGGGGCATACACACTTCAGGTACACAAATCAATTAAAAGTGATTTTTTGGGACAAGTGAGATTTTAAGCCTGGAAACCATTTTAGAGCATGCTGAATGCCACTGTATAGTCAAACAAATGAGGACATACAAAATGTCCTCAATTTTTTGGGTGGTCCTCAGTTTACTGGTGTGTATTCTGGTGAATGTACCCAAAAGTGATATAAGTAAGTGCACACACACACACACACACACACACACACACACACA